>NC_056733.1:1340447922-1340747922 GCF_019279795.1 Protopterus annectens
AATCCCTTTGGAGAGATAGTAAAAAGACACAAGTATAGTCTTGACTGAGAATCCTGACCAACCATTGCATATCAGTCAAGTGATGACCTCCTGTGAGCCTAAATGAAGGACACAGCCTGGTGTAAGTGCAAGCAAATCCACTGGGTTTGGGAGTTATTTTATACAAAAGTACAAAGACTACTTTAATCTGGTTGCATGAATCTCTAGCATATTTAAAAATGTTATTTGAATATAGAACTGGATGTGTTACATATAATGTGGACATGCTGGCATATCCATCTTTATTGATATGGTTATCTCTTCACTATGGTCACAGATCACAAATCATTAGAATTGATATATGATAAGCCAAACCACCTTTGAGAACTGAATGGAGATTACTTATTCTGTAACCTTAGGACTTTGGTGTTTTGTACACTAACAGAAGGAAAATATAACAGACTTCTTGTCATGGTGTACAATGCACAATGTGATTCAATGACAGGTGGTGAATTAAAAAATACAAGAGGAAATTCCACGTCACTTTATTTTCCCAAGAGTTTTTTTTTTTTTTTTTATTGAGGAGATCAAAAGCCCTCTGCATCATCTTTGAAGAGGCCTCACCCCTTGCTGATGCATTCTAATTATAAATTTCCATGACCATTGATTAAACTGTAATTGTTAATGCAAGATTTAAATGAATGCTTGGGAAAAGGAGAATTCAGGTTTTCCATTTTGACCATACTGCATTAAGAAACTGCAGAACAACTGAAGAATGTGTTAGATCCTATCAATTCAGTCCTTCCAGTCTGACATGTGGGTCCTTAAGCCTCTTGTCGGATATGACGCAGCAATATCAGTGCTGCAACCTTGAGCCATTTTAACAATTCTTCCTCCCCTTAGTGAAATGAAGTGATCACTCACAGTTAAGTGCTCTACCTCAATGGGTATATATATATATATATATATATATATATATATATATATATATATATATATATTTTGTAGTTATTTATATGCATTTTTATCACTATGTAATATTTACTTTTTGTTTGTTAATTTGTCATTTATTACTTTTGTCGCTCCTCTGTCTTCAAAATAGCCACTTTCTCTTGGCAAACCTTCCTGCCATTGTTAAATCATTTCCCTCAGCATGATAAGTGTAGTTGGTTGTTTTTCACTTTATATAATTATATGGTTAGGCAGACAGCTTCACTATATTAGTAGTTTGCAGATAGTAGTAGTTATTCTATATAGTGTTTGAATTTTAGGATTACAGTGTTAGTGTTAGTGTTGTTGTTAGTTTTTGATTTGTTTTATTTAAACTTTGCTTATAGCTGCTGTTATGGAGAAGCAATCTGGTTTTAAGAAGTGTACCATGTGCATACACAAAATTCCATCACAAGATCTCCAAGGATCTCTGTACGGTTTGGTTGAGGGTTCCCCACTTGTCACTTAATTGTGAAACTCATGCAGCCTTTGGGCCTAGTGCACTGGGGGACAAGATGAACAAACATCTTGAAAAAGCCTCTTGCTGCCTGATCCAGAGTTGGCTAAAACAAAGAAAGCTTCAGAGAAGCCTAAGACACACAAGGACTCAGATACAAGGAAGAGACATGCCAAATCTTCAGCTCCAACTTCAGCTCTGTAGGTTCCCAAGTTTGATGAACACAGGGCCTGAAGTCCAACCTGTACTCCACCTCTGGATCCAGAAGCATTGGATACCATTCCTATACATGACTCACCAAAGAAGTGATGAGTTTCAGAAAAATTAAATCAATGCCCTCCATCTAGACCATCAGTGTTGCTTTTCATTCAGTTCTTCAAGTCTTACATGAGAACCTCAGAAGCTGACATGGACTGTCTGATGCAGAATGTTTTGAAAACACAGAGATGGAGGTTATTTCATTAACTTCAGCTCTGAAAGTTTCCCCATCTGCCTAAGTGCCCTTAATTCTAGTTGTTTCACCAGTCCATCTTTAGAGTCTGGTTGCTTTGGAACCAATGTTACACTTGGATCCTCAGACCTCAAGACAGATCTAGCCTGTAACTTCAGCTCTGGGATATTGCCTCTGACTCATTTGACTCCGACCTTGTGGAGCTTATGTAGTCTTTGACCCAAGAATTCTGGGTAGTGATTTGCTGCAATGTCTAGGCTGTTACCCTTAGCTTAATTGGTGGTATCAGAGGCATACCTCTCAACTGTCCAGCGTTTTGCAAGATGTCCAGATTTTCACCTCATATAGTTGGTCTGTTCCTTGTAAAATTTCAGTTTTTTCTGGCAAATGACTGAGGGTTGAAGTTACTAGACATTGACATACATTTGAGTTTCAAACTTCATATCATTCATAAAAATGAATGCCAACACAAATCCTGTTATTCCTGTAACTTTCTAAGTTTAGAAGAACAAAGTTTAAAATCTGTCTCTATTTTTGGGCCTTTGACACCCATTACCTTAGGCTTTGTCCAGAGTTTGAAAGGTGTGTTTACTATCATTCTCCTCAGTTCTGATTCCCTAAATAGGGCCTTCCACATTCATGGAATCTGAAGTCCCTCCAGCTACTTTGCAGGAGCTTCTTCTTTAGATCTAATGGAGGCTGGTGTGGCCTTTCAAGTGCTGGGAAAGATAATCGTCTCTCCAAAGAGAGTGGATGCGCAACAGGTGTCAATGGATGCTATACCACTCCTTGACCATCTCTCTTTTTCTTTTGGTCTCTTATCTTCTTCTCATCAGATGTCATTTGACAAACCTCAAGCCATCTGCTCAAAAGTAGCTTCAGTCCTGTGAGGAATCATGTTACACAACCCCTGATATACCCAAAAACAGGATGTGTAAGAGGAAATGCTTAGACTCCCCATCAGAGTCCCCCATTTCTGATAGTAACTCAGAGGATTGAGAAAGATCCCCGCAGTCCACTCCAAAGGACACCTCTTTTGGCAAAATTTTAGAGGTAATGTGCCAGAGGAGTGACTGATCCATTGACCCCCCCCCAACTCTTAAGATGTGGCAGTTTGTTTGAGGCCTATGGGACAGCGCCATCTATATCCAGAGTGGCTTCTCCAGCCAATAAGTTAATTGAATTAGCTGTTAGGAAGCTTGGCAGGAGCTGAACATATGTGAGACAGTTCCATGCAACATGAACACAATTCTTCAACCACCAAAAGTCATGCAGCACTAGGCTATGTTTCTTGGAGTTGACTCCATCATTGTGGTGGCAGCCACCAAAAGAGCACTTTCTGAAGACTCTACCTATATCCATCTCACCAATAGAAAGTCTAGGGAAATGGAAAAACTAGGGAAGTGGGCATATGCTTTGAGCACCTTTGGGAGCCCTGAACTAAGCCATACACATATGAATAGATTTCAGAGACATATGTCCCAACAGAACCTTTCTGTTCTGAAATATCCAGTGACAACAGAGTCCTGAAAGCAGCTTGAAGTTACCTGGACTACCATGTCCATCTTCATGTACTTAAAGCATAATGCAGCAGATGGAGTGGCCAGGTTAACTGGGACTGGCATAGGCTTGAGATGCCATGCATGGCTGCTCCAGTGTGATTTGGAGACAACTTTAAAGCATCTTTCACAAATGCCCCAGTTGTTGGATCTTCTCTGTTTGGCCCATCTGTGAAAAAGAGAATATAGAAGAATGAGAAGGATGATAAGACCCTTTCTTACCTTAAAATTCAAGGTTCCACAAAATCCTTACAACAGGAACCAAAAAATGGCCTAATTTACTCTGGTTTTAGAATTATAAATGCCAACAATTTGACTCACCTTCTGACAGCAGTGGTTGCAGCAGGGGTGGCCCCTTCAGAGGCCAAGGATGGTCTGTAGAACCATGAATATCACTGACCCTTTTCATTCACAGAATCCCTGAAGGTCTGCCTGAATGCTCTACATTTGAGGCAGTCAGGGGTCATCTTTCCCTCCATTTAGCAGTGTGGTAGGCCATCATGTGAGACAGGTGGAAAAGAAGGATAATATCCAGAGTCTATTCCATTCCATTTTTGGTAACTCTTTCTCAGTCCAGCAACCCATTGCTAGACATTCCACCCAGTCAGGCAAAAGCTGCAGAAAAAGACATAACTTTTCATTTCACCAAAAGGGACACCCAAGCAGCCCCACCACACCAGAGAGGTTCAGGACTTTACTCCAAGTTATTGTTGCTTCTTAAAAAGACTCAAGACCTCAGGACCATTTTGGATCATAGCTTCCTGAACAAGTATGTATGTATGTATGCAAAACCCTAATCAGAATGGTCACAATGCAATCAATTATACTTTGTCTCAGGCCGAATGAATGGATGTGCTCTCTGAATCTGCAAGATGTTTATGTTCATATAAAGATTTAGAAAAAGTTGAGGAGACTCCCATGCTTCCAATCCAGAGCCAGTCACTATCAGTTCAGAGTCTTACTATTTGACCTCACTACAGCTCCTGGGTGTTCACCAAATGCATAACTATCGTAGCAACCCATCTACAACTCTGGGGATATATTATTTCCCTATATGTATATCACTGGCTGTTGACTGCCCCTTGAGGAGTCTTTTCTGCAGGCCAGGGATTACCTTCTTCAGCTTTGCCAGTTCCTGGGAATATCACTGAACCAAGAAAAATCAAATTTTCAACCTGCTCAAATAATCATTTTCATAGAGTGCCATCTGGATACCACTTTATCAATAATATCCCTTCCACCCAAACAGAGTTCAGACCTTTTAATCTGCAGTACAATATTTACTTCTGAACTACTACACACCAGCAGTCTTGGTTCTGGGAGTGCTAGGCCTGATGACATTATCATTCTTAATGGCCCACCTTGCTCCTCACTTCTACATGAGGATCTTAAGCTGACTCTTTCAAGCTCAGTGGTCTCAGTGCATTCATTCCCTATCTAACATTATCATCATTACAGATTCCTGCAGGAAAGGATCTATAGTGGTGGTTGAAATCTCCAATGGCATAGGCCATCAGACACTTTCATCCTTCACCTGTATTATCAACAGTGACCATGGACACATCTTCCCTCAGGTGGGGAGTATTATAAACGCAGAATGGTCCAAGGTTTTTGGATGGACAACAAGGTCAATATTCACATAATTGTCTTGGATTTAAGAGGAGTTGTCCTAGTATTTCAGTAGTTTCCAGACTGTCTTCCTCAGGACATGATAGCTATCCAAACGGACAACACAACTGTAGTTTGGTACATCAACAAATAAGGAAGAATTTCATGTTACCCCATTATTTCCAAAAGCAATGATGGTTTGGCAATCAGTGATAGTTTTTCATTGCTTTCTAGCAGCACACATTCCAAGATACTCAGAAAGGCTCAACAGAGATCTTCTCATATCTTATGAGTGGTATCTCAATCCAGTAATAGGCAGAGAAATAGTAATTCACTGGAATACATCTTGCTCTGATCTGTTTGCCACCCCATACAACACCAAATGCAGCAAAGATTTTGCCATTATTCCTCCTCCAGAATAGTTGGTAAAAAATACTCTGTCACAATAACTGCCCCTGGGGCTCGTATACACTTACCAACCTATTCCTTTAATACACAGATTTTTGTAGAAAGCAATGAGAAGTAAGGTGATGGCCATCCTCATAGACCCCTTGTTTCCTAAATGGATATGGATTCAGCCTCACCTAGACTTATACAACCTGAACCTAACTGCTTTCTTCTCCATTGCCGGTGATAACCAATGACAGCTCCCTCCCAGCAGGGTAGCCAGGATTCAAACAGCTTCTCAAAAGGATTATACCAATAAGATCTATCACAGCAAATGGAAAATATTTCTATCCTGAGATTGTTCATAAATCAGTGATCTATACTCAGCCACAGTTTCAGACATTCTACATTTTCTTGCCTTTCTTTATGATTCAGGTTCTAGTTTTTCTATACTTGATCCATTTCACTGTCATTTCTAGCTTTCACACTGGATTCCAGAAACATTCACTGGTCTTGGACAAGCTCTGAAAAGCCTTTCTTAAGATCCAGTTCCTTCTTGCAATCTGAATTTCTTCTTAGAGAGACTCATTAGACTCCCTTTTGAGCCATCTTCTTCTACTGATCTAAAATATCTTTCATGTAAAACTGTTTTTCTGGAAGCCATTAGAGCCATATTATTGTCAAATGGGACCGTAGACAGGGTAATGGATTACAGCAGCACCCCCCCACACACACACAGCACCCCTCAAGCAGCAACCCCCCTACACACATACACATACAGAAACCCTACCCCCCAGCCATTCCAGTGTCCTATTACTTGGTTATTTTTCCCCAGTTACCATAAACACTTTTCAAAGCTGTCCGTGTCCATATTATTTTTTTTCTTTACTTCTACGATTACAGATATTCAATTTTAATTTAAAACTTTTATTTCAAATTTAATAGCACAAACACTGATAGCCATTTGTTAAACAAAACAATACAGTCTCACAATGAAAACAGACTTAGCATGAATAGTAAACTTCTCTGCCCTTGAAACTCACTTCAATTGAAACAGCATTGAAACCCATATTCAAAAAAACTGCATCTTGGTCAGTGGTGGATTAAGTTTACCTTTGGGCTGTTTTTAAACCGTAGGCCCCTTGCACACAGTTTTAGGACAGTGCAGGCATGCATGTAAATAAGGTGCATAAGGAAAGCTGGTGCTGGAAAGCAGAAGCCCAGGAAGTCATCAGAAGAAAGAAGGTGCACAGGAAAATGTGTGAGACAGAAAAGATGGATCAGGCTAGGAAGGACTACTGGTTGCCTATCAAAGAGGATACTACAGGAGTTGCAGTAGCAAAGAGCAGGGCATCAGAGGCACCCTACCAGCTTCTGAAAAGTGACTCAGTAAGTGGCACAAAGAAAGTATATCAGGTTGCAAAGAAAAGACAGAAAGATAAAGAAGATAGTCAGATACCCTTCATAAGTAATACCATCAATAACCTACTCACCAGCTCACAGCACATCAAAGACAGATGGAAGGAGTACTTCCAGCAGCTTCTGAATGAAGAAAACACAGCAGAAGCTGTACTGCCCCAGACATAGCCTATGATGAGAGAACAAGAGGAGTCCACCATAGAAGAAGTAACAACAGCTCTAAGGAAAATTAAGTCAGGTAAAGCAGCAGGCTCAGATGAAGTCACAGTACATATTGATAAAGATGCTCAGTGAGATGGGGAGAAATGGTTCCTGAGAGTAATCCTAACAGTGTGGAGAGAAAGGTGTATTGCAGGTGACTAGAGAATAGGCATACTCATGCTAGTGTACAAGAACAAAGTGGACATTCACAACTGTAGGCTGCACACAGGAATCAAACTCCTGTCACATTGCATGAAAGTTCTGCAGAGGATGATTAGGACAAAGGGAAACACTGCCAGCCCAGCTATATGGAATTTTGTAAATAATTATATATTTGAGAATATTAATATGATTCATATAGGTGTGTGACAGAAGGAGATACTGCCAGCACATTATCTGGAATTTTGTAAATAGTTATAAGTCATTTGTGAATATCAGCAGGATGCAATTGCTTGTGTTACCATTACATTAGAACTATATGGGAATGGATTGCAAAGCAGCAACAGGTTAATAGTTACTAGGCATCACAGCCAAAGGAGGACACACTTAAGACTGCAGCAACAACCACCCAAAGTACAACACTGTATCAGCTATCCATCTACATGGTGTGGCAGTAGAATCCACAGCCTTCTGACTCAAAAGCAAGTAGACTGCCTGTTCTGCTACTAACACTGCTTTCATATTTGCTCGCACAAACAGTGATAACCATTTGCTAAACAAAACAGTTGCACATTCAAAACAGACTTAGAATGAGTAGCAGTAAGCTTCTCTTCCCTTGAAGCTCACAATTTCTTGAGAATTCCCTGAAGCTCACAATTCCTTGAAAAGACACTGAAACTCAAATTGTTGAGTTGTCTGGTAGTTGGTGTAAATGAAGTGCAGAGTTAGAACCTGAACTAACCTGCCTTCCCTAACTAGGGCATTTTGCACATACCTTACTGATGGAACATTTGTCTGTCTTGTATTCAGTGGATTCTCTTGTGTGTCTAAATTCCACGCATGAAAATGAAAAATCTTGAAGAAGCAGCAACAGCAGGTGTGCACTGATGCATGTAGGAAATTCTTTAACAAATAACAGCAGGTGTGCGTCAACACATGCATAGATGCAGAAGCTGTTAGAAAATGTGTATTTTTTTTTAAATTAAAAAAGTAAATGTTGTGGTAGTCCTCCCTCTGGCCAGCAAACCCCTTGGCATCCAGCGGCCCTAAGTGACTGCCTAGGCTGCCTATTGCTGGAAACAGCTCTGATAACCTTCACTTCGGTCAAAAGGATTTCAGAACTCCATACCCTACCATCCTCTCCTCTTTACCTGGTGTTCCATAAAGGCAGTGTATCTCTAAGAAAAAAAAAATCCTTCCTTCTCAAGGTGGCTTCTGAAACAAATATTTCACAGCCTATCCATTTCCCAATTTTCTTTCTAAATTATGCAATCAAAATTGAGTATATATATATATATATATATATATATATATATATATATATATATATATATATATTACATACCTTAAAAGTACATAGGCAGTTCTACTTTCACAAAAGTAAGCCATTTAGACAAGACAAATTATTTCATTTGCCCCTAACAAACTGGACAGAAAAGTTTCTAAAGTGTCACTTTAGAGATGGCTATCAGACTGCAGTTCCTTTATTTATATTGTCAAGAATACTACTCATCCAAACAAATAAGGAGCTCATTCTAGAGATGTGGCTACGTCTACTGCCTTCTTTATGATGATATATTTAATGGGATGATATTTGTGATGTTGCCATCTGGTCTTCCATGCTTACCTTAATCAAGCATTATAAATTAGACTGCATCTCTAGGGCAAGAGCATCTATTAATGCTTCTGTTCTGAAGAGTCTCATGTCATGAGGCCAACCATGATTCATTGTAGCTTGAGTTTGAATAGAATATGAAAATGATATACTTACCATAATGATAAATCCTTTGATTCATGTCTGTCCAATTCAATAACCCTCCCTCCTTCCCTCTTTCCTATACTGCAAGACTTGAAGGATTCTTTGGTTATAGGCCATCTTGTACCTAGTCAGGTAAGATTATTCGTATCTAGGTCTTAAGACATCAAACAAGATCTGAGGTAACTAAGGAAAGTGATGCATTATGGGAGGGAGAATTCTTAAAGGGGCTCAAGGCTGGAGCACTGATACTGCAGTTTTAGACCAGACTGGTGGCTTAAGGACCTACATGTTATTTGGGACGGACATAAATGAAAGGATCTATCATTGTGGTAAGTACATAACTTTCATTTCATTAACGCAATTGAGTTATCTAAACTTTGGCTTCAGAAGATATAGAGACAGAAACCTAATGATCCAATACCGCAGCACATTAATGAATGTTATTACTAATATATAGCTTAAGTGAATAGCTGATATGTAAAATGTTTCTTTTCCTAAGAAATAAGCTGCGTGCAATAACTCCTTGTGCATAGTGATGAGAAGGTAATTTTGAGGGGTCTGTAGAATAGAGAGTGTGTGTGTGCTGTATCTTTAATAAGCATTTCAAGGATGGCACGTGCAAATAAATAGCAAGCACATGCTATCTTCAGTGCCATTTTGAGAGTGCAGCCAGAGAGTGAGTATGTATGAGTGTAATAGCTAGTTTGTTTATGTTTACCTGATGTGTTTGTACATAATAAAGCTGCTTGAACAGAGCCCACAAAGACTCGTCTATTTCATCCTGACCTGATGAGTGACATGGTGTCAGAACCAGGATTCCAGAGACTGTTTTTCAGAACTATGAGGCGCAGAGTTAACAGTGAAGGTAAACTAAGAGAACGACCACAAAAAGGGCCATAAATTATCCAATGGTAATGAAAACTTGCACAAACTGTTTATTTTATAAAAAAGCTAAAATGGAGACTTACAAGGGCACAAACTGTATTATTAAACAAGTGAGAGGCACTAAAGGTTTATTAATTAAACAAATGTTTAAAATTAAGATATTTGATAAAATGATTGTCAGAAAAGCACATACGTGGGCTTGGAATCACCTCAGAATTGCAAAACAACCATCTTTAAAGCAAAATGGGCATGTTTAAAGCAAAATGGGCATGTTTAGAGTAAAATGAGCACAAGAAAAGAGCAATGGGCATGAAACGAGATTAAATGAGCAAAAAAATATAATAAGGGCAAAAAGGGCACATTAAGCATAAATAAAGCAAGGCAACTGCATGGTTTTGGAAAAGTACTGTGTTTTGGCATAACTACTATTTTGCATTGCATTCAAGGCATAGCTGGAGTTATTCAAAGTATCTCATGGTGTGTAAAGTGCTTACAGTGTGCGCTTTTTACTTTGAATTTATTCAGAAGAGTTTATTTGTGTACAAAGTGCAACTATTTTGTGAAGTACAGTCAAAATACGGACATTTCGAAAAATTTCTTGTGTTGGATTTGCAAAGTGCCGCCGTTACAGAGTGTTTCTTGCACTGTAAAGAGTTATTTAGCAAAGTACAGCCATTTTTCTGGGAAGTTTAATTGTGCTTTGCACTGTTTATTTACAGAGTGCCATTATTTCAAAGTGTTTTTTTTATAGTGATAAGAGGTTATTTCTTACAGTACAATAATTTCAAGAGTATCACAGTGCCCAAAAGGCTTATTTCGCAAAGTTCAGTTATTCAGATGCTTGTTGTGCTATTGGGCAATGTTACAAATATTGGCATACATTTCTGGTATATGTATATATGTGTGTGTGTTTGTGCATACTTGCAAAAGCCTTCACTGTATGTGTTAATATGGCAGATGGATTTCAAAAACCCTCACCACTTGTACTTGATCAGAATATTGCAGAGAACTGGCGAATATTTGAGCAAGAATATGATATTTTTATACAAGCAGCTTATTCTGACAAAGATGCACTCACCGGGGCATTCATTTTGCTCAACCTAGTGAGGTCAGAGGCCATTGAAAGAGAGCATTCATGTGCGTATGCACCAACAGTATATGAGGGGGGAAGGTGAAAACTGCCATATTATTTTACTGACTGAATCAAAGGAAGACCCCGAGTGTTTGAAACACAAATTCAGAGAAATGTGTAACCCCCAGATAAATATTACATTAGAGAGGCATATGTTTTACACAAGAGATCAGAAACCAGGGGAAATATTTGCAGCTTATATTAGTGACCTGAGAAACAAAGCTAAAATATATCTGTTTGGTGACTTGAAAGATGAGTTGATAAAGAGCAAGCTTGTGTGTGGTATTAATAGTGCTGCTGTGAGAAAGATTTTGCTTCATGACAGTGATTTAATGTTGAGTAAAGCTATTGAGATTTGTGAAATCCATGAAGTTACAGAAAGGCACAAAAGTGTGCTTGCAAGTGATAAGAGCATGATTTCATCAGGCTCCAAAGAAAATGTAGACAACATGCAACATGTGGCAAACAGAGGCAGGCCTAAGCACATGGCAGCTACAGTCCCTGCTGGTTTTCATAGGAAACTGTGTAGTTTTCCAGCAAGTTCTAGGAAAGGAGCATGCTCAGTGCAGTATAAGAGTGAGTCAGCAAAACCCAAATCTAGCATTATTGTTAACTGTCACAGTTGTGGGGCCAATCATTAGTCTAAAAGAGAGAAATGCTTAGCATTTGGTCAGCAATGCCACAATTGTAAAAAATGGAACCATTTTCAAAAGTTTTTCAAATCAAGTAAACCTCACACAGTTATAAAGAAGGGTCACTCAAAAAGGCAAGCTGATTATATAGAGAGCTGCACATCTACTTTCCATGTAGATAGTGTATCAGTGATTGGTGAAAAGGCTGATACAATGAATTTGTTGCCAAATACAAAATGTTTTGTGCTGTCCAGATCAATGGTATATCCACTGAGCTAATAAGTTGCGCAAAACTTGTTGTTTATGGAGGTAAAGAAATTCAAACCGAAGGCTCAGTAGAGCATGTTATGTGGCTAGGAACTGTTACAGATTATTTTATGTAGTCTGAAGACCTGTGCAGTCATTACTGGGTCTCAGAGACAGTTTGACTGAAGTACATCATATAGGCACATCTTCTAGTTCCAATTTTTCTGAAGACATTTTCTCAGAGTATGCTGATGTTTTCAATGAAAGGTTGGGCAAATTTCCAAATGTGTAGTCTATGATGTTAGACTCAGAGGTCAGTCTGGTGGTCAGACCAGCAAGAAAAGTTCTGATAACTATGCAGGATAGAGTCAAATTTCAGCTGGATAAAATGGTGCAGCAAGGTGTAATTTGTCTAGTTACAGAACCAATTGCATGGGTGTCGTCCATGCTAGCAGCCCACAAGAAAGGCTCAGATGAAATCAGAATATGTATTGACCCAAGAGATTTGAAGAAAGCATTAAAGAGACCGGATCATCCAATGCAAACAGTCAAGGAAGTTGCAGTCCTAATACCATATGCCACTGTTTTTTTCTGTCTTGGATGCTAAAAGTTTATTTTGGCAAGTGATGCTTGATTGCAAATCCTCATTACTGACTACTTTCAGTACCCCATTTGGCAGATATAGATTCCTCAGGATGCCATTTGGAATAAATTCTGCAAGTGAAGTCTTCCAGCATGTAATGGAGCAAATTTTTTCAGGTTATCCTTGTGCCATAATAGTAGATGATTTATTGATTGCAGGCAATGGTGAAGCAGAGCGTGACAGAAACCTTAAGAAAGTTCTAGACAGAACACATGAAGTGAACTTAAAACTCAATCCTCTTAAATGCAAATTCAGACTACCAGAAGTTACATATGTAGATCATTTATTTACCAGCTCTGGCTTGAGACCAGACCCATCCAAGCAAGCAGCCATTCTTGAGATGCCAGCACTAGATAATGTTCAAGCTATACAGCATTTTCTTGACAAACTATTTAGGCAAGTTTATACCAGACTTTAGTGAGTTGATAGTACCTTTGAGAGAGCTGATACACAAAAATGTTACATGATCTTGACTGGAGCAACACCAGAAAGCATTTAAAAACTTTAAGCAGAAAAATGCCACCCCACCTTCATTAAGATGCTATGATGTCAATAAACCAGTCATTCTTTCCTGTGATGCTTCAAAATGTGGTCTTGTTGCAGTTATTCTTCAAGAGGACAGACCAGTAGCCTATGCATCTAGAACTCTTACCTAAATTGAAATGCAATATGCTCAAATGAGAAAGAACTTCTGGCAATAGTATTTGCATGTTCAAAGTTTCATGATTATATCTATGGTCAAGCTATTCAGATTGAAACTGATCACCAACCTCTCGTTACTATTTTAAAGAAGCCTGTGCATTTAACTGCAGTGAGATTACAAAGAATGATGCTCAGATTGCAAAAGTACAACTTTAAAATGGTCTGTACAAAAAGCAGACTTCTTTATCTGGCTGATACCTTATCCAGATCATCCAGAAATACAATGGAACAGCTTCATGCAGAGAATTTTGACTTTGACATCATGGAAGTGCATAATTTTCTACCACAAGACGTTATAAGGTGAGAGACCATACAAATACTGATCCAATTTTACAAAAGCTCAACCACTACATTAATGTTGGATGGACATCAAAACAATCTAGTTTACCAACTGACGTGCAAACTTATTTTCCTTACAGAGACGAGATGTTGATGGAAGATGGTATTATTTTCAAAGGTCCTAAAATTATTGTTCCTGCTTCCTTACAACATGAATATATCCAGATTTTGCATCATGGCCACCCAGGTTTTTAATCTACCAAAAGAAGGGTGAGTGAGCTAGAATTTTGTCCAAACCAAATGCTATGCACGTGGGGGATGCACAGTCAGACCAAACCAAGAAGAAACAAAAATGGCCAGCAAAGTTTAGCAGTCGAATATGCAACCCAAAACAAGATAGTGAATAACCAGACTTTTATTGTAAAAATAAAAAACAGACCGATTTCGGCAATATGATGCCTTCTTCAGTGTTGAGCAAACAATCATAGAGATCACAATAAAATATACAAATTTATACATAGTGCTAACCAATAAGCACGTGAATGTGCTGTTGATACTCATGAATAATACATGATGTATTGTAAACTGGCTAACACTATATCAGAGACCATGGCTACTATTTGTCTAACCCCCCAAACAAATAATTCCAAATCTGCACAAAAACAAAATCATAATAAACTATGGAACCATAAAGGCTATAGTTATACATCATAGAAATATGTACATCCATAGTCATAATTATAATAAATATAAAAAAAGAAACTGTAAAGGGCCCATTTCAAAAACAGGTATAGCGAACGACTCAAGCTACAAACATATTTCATAATCCATGAAATATATATAATATATTGTTATATATACATATATGAGGTGATGTATATATATATAAGATCTACAATAAATGATTAAGAAAATATTATACCTGACAAAGATGATAAATAAAGTGGAAGTCTATGCACCATTCTCCATGGACTGAGTGTTAAAGATGATCATTGAGACCAGGTGGAAAAAGTGCGCCCAAAGTGATTATCCAGTACTTTTCCTTGTGGTTTAGGATATCATGCCACCCTTGTGGGTTGCTGCGATCACCCACTATTCAGTCTATGATCATAAACATAAACTGTGCTTGTTGATGTTTTGAAACATGTCGATATAAGGCATTAGTCTCCCTTTTGTTTTTAATGTCACTTCGATGTTCATTTATTCGTGACCTGAGTGGCCTAGAAGTCTGACCAACATAGAATGCCCCACAATGACATGAAGCCAGGTAAACAACCCAATCACTGCTACAGTTCCTGAAAATTTTGCAGTCAAAGACCTTACTAGTGTTACGACTTGAAAAGTGCTGGGACTTGGTAATCTGTTTACAAGACCCACGGTGGCCACATGGATGTGTACCCAATAGTTTGTGTCCCATTATTGTAAGCTGTTTATGAATTGTTCCACCACTACCAATATGTTTGTAATGAGATAGATGGGACCCCAATGTTTTACCTTTTCTATATGAAAATTGACATTCCTCTCCCAGAAAAGATCTGAGTTGTTCATTGGCTAGTAGGATGTTCCAATGTCTGTTTATAATATCCCTAATCACATAATAGTTCCTACCATATGTTGTGATAAATCTGATTGTAGATGATCTGGAATCTCCAGAAGGAGTCTTATAATCTAACAATCTGTTCCTATTCATCTGAGAGGATCGTGTCCATGCTGTATTGATATCCGCAAAGTTATACCCCCTACTGGCAATCTACGACATAAGTCAAGACTAGCAATGTCATAATCTTATTTGGTAGAACTAAGGCGTTTCATACGCATAAATTGTGAAACCGGGATGTTTCTGATGGTATGACGTGGGTGCATGCTCGATGCATGTAGTAGAGTATTATATTGGGGGTATTTGCGAAACACTCTGGTAGCCACGGTATGAGCATGATTTCTTGAAATAGTTACATCCAGAAAATTAATGATCTGCATATCAAAGGTAATAGAAAATTCAATTCCCCAGATGTTGCCATTGAGATATTCTACAAATGCATGCAAATATCCCACATCCGCACGCCATACCATCCAACAGTCATCCAGGTACCTACGCCAGATGTCCATTTCTACCAGGTATATATTGTGAGATGCATCATAGATCATGCACTCTTCAAAAAATGCCATAAACAGGTCGGCATAAATGGGAGCAAAAGATGCTCCCATGGCTGTACCCTGTAATTGCCAATAGCATTGTCCTTGAAAATAAAAAACATTTTTATTGAGTACATGTTCTGACATGCAAATCAATAACGTATTAAACCCTGGTGAGTATAAACCAGCCCTATCCAACCAATATTTAAGGGCTTGCAAGCCAGCCCAATGTGGTATACTGGTATACAAGGCCTTGACATCCAGTGAACACATTAGCCACCCAGGCTCTAATTGTGTGTCCTCAATGAGGGAGACTAATGCCTTATATCAACATGTTTCAAAACATCAACAAGCACAGTTTATGTTTATGATCATAGACCGAATAGTGGGGGATCGCAGCAACCCACAAGGGTGGCATGGTATCCTAAACCACAAGGAAAAGTACCGGATAATCACTTTGGGCGCACTTTTTCCACCTGGTCTCAATGATCATCTTTAACACTCAGTCCATGGAGAATGGTGCATAGACTTCCACTTTATTTATCATCTTTGTCAGGTATAATATTTTCTTAATCATTTATTGTAAATCTTATATATATATATATATATATACATCACCTCATATATGTATATATAACAATATATTATATATATTTCATGGATTATGAAATATGTTTGTAGCTTGAGTCGCTCACTATACCTGTTTTTGAAATGGGCCCTTTACAGTTTCTTTTTTTATATTTATTATAATTATGACTATGGATGTACGTATTTCTATTATGTATAACTATAGCCTTTATGGTTCCATAGTTTATTATGATTTTGTTTTTGTGCAGATTTGGAATTATTTGTTAGCGGGTTAGACAAATATTAGCCATGGTCTCTGGTATAGTGTTAGCCAGTTTACAATACATCATGTATTATTCATGAGTATCAACAGCACATTCACGTGCTTATTGGTTAGCACTATGTATACATTTGTATATTTTATTGTGATCTCTATGATTGTTTGCTCAACACTGAAGAAGGCATCATATTGCCGAAACCGGTCTGTTTTTTATTTTTACAATAAAAGTCTGGTTATTCACTATCTTGTTTTGGGTTGCATATTTGACTGCTAAACTTTGCTGGCCATTTTTGTTTCTTCTTGGTTTGGTCTGGCCGTGCATCCCCCACGTGCATAGCATTTGGTTTGGACTGGATTCTTGAGCTGTGCTGTGGGATCAGCAGTTGATGCGCCATTTTCTGTTCTAGAGGAACCTCTCCTGATAGTGCTACAGACTTCTTGGTTATCCAGCACATATCATGCTGGATTTGTGATTGTGGTTCGAACAACGGACGCTTTTTCCAGTAAATGGTTTATTGTTTCGCATTTTTACTTGGGGACTTTGGCGTATTATAGTGTTTATTGTGTGTTTTTGAAGATTGGGGCCTACGATATAGTGGATTACCTCATTTTATACATTGAGGGCGATCTCCACGCTACTGTTGCGGATAGTGTATTTACCATCAAGGGATAGTATCCAAATGGTTGGTGCTTAAAACTGGTGGATATTCACATTTAAGGTAATGAGGTGAATTTTCTACACTTTCGGGACATCTTATTTTTATCCATATACACGTTTGTGACAAGGGCCAAGCAGGCGTTTACTACACGTGCTGGTTGCGACATCTTCCTGTTGGTACTTTTGGTTTGGATTACATGTTAGTCTATACGGATTCAACATGATGGATTGAGTGACTTTTCAGCGTGGAACAGTATTTTCTTCTCGGGACCAAGTTTTGCAGTAATATTTTCAGCATTTGGTATACACACCTTGTGCTAATCATATATTGTTTTCCTACACAGGGTATGACAGTTGGGCATTATTTTGCTTACTGGGCATGTTGTTAAAGGGATAAGTGTACGATTCTACATAGGAGCCTTATTTTTGTAGCTATTTGGCTCAACAAGTTCAGGACATCAACTTGTACTTAACATCATTACATATTTGGCATATGTTGTACATAATGACTGTGTGTTAGGGGGACATTTGAAGGTTTATACATAGGTGTGTTCATTTTTTTGGACTCTGTTTGAATTGCCCAGTACCAATATTGGATTCTTACTCCAAAACTTTATTTCGACTAGCGCAGCTTTTGCCGAAGGAAGACACAATTTAATTTGTTCAAGAATTTGGGACATTATCAATGAATATATAACATTTTAGTACTCTTGTCTTATATTTACATTTTTATTTTTGTAGATACAGTTTGAAGGAGACTATTAACAAACAGTTAGTTGATATTATATATGAGCCTATTTTAGGAATATTCTGGATCAAATGTTTTACAAGTGATTTGTTTTGTCATTACATTATATTAGAGGTGAAGTCTGATAGGTCCTTATTTAGATTTCAGGTCTTACAATTCAGGCAAGTGTTATACCTAGATAATATTGTTTTTGGAAAATCTGCATTTTGTGGAACAGAAGGTGACAGAACCATTGGATGCATTGTGTATAGAGGGGAACCATATGATTTTGGCCTTGGATTTGGGCAAATACATATAGTGAATTGTTTTGGCCCCAAAGGTACTTATGTAAGTAGGGGTACTTTTTATATTGTAAATTTTATATTGCAATATTGCTAAGTTGTTGGGAGATTATCTCTTTCCCTACTTAATGATCCACTCATTGGTATTTTTTGTTTAATTGTATGGCCTTTATGATACACTTCATGTTATCTTAAAACATACCAGTGCTGGATGGTCACTGGTAAGAGTGATTATACCTTGGTTGTGTATGTGGATCTTATCAACATAATATAACAAACTTAATTGGTTGTTGGACCACCTTTTCTCTAGGTGTATCTGATTTCACTATATTTTAAGGCAGTAGTGGGACTTTATTAATATCATACTAAGAGAATCAGGCCAACAACCTAGAATAATTTAGTTCATTACTACCAAGGTCTTTTGTGGTCTCTAAATTACTGACCTCTGGTTTTGTGATTTATCTGTTATATCTTTTTGCATTCCTCTCATCCAGTTATATATATGTGTTGGATATCCATCTGGTAGTATTCCTTTAGTCAGATTATTAGAATTTATCATTGTATATTTCAGGAATATTATTACGTTGTTGAACCATCTTCCCATATTAACCTTCCTGATTTTTCAGCACGGTGAATTAGTTTTGGTACTTTGTTGAGGTGGCTGGGGTGCCCCTTACCAACTTTTACTTAAATTGGAGCAATTATTGAAATTTTTTCTGGGTTTGCCAACAACTGCCATTCCCTCTTTTTGCCATTTATTTTATTTTTCATTAGACATTCGCAGCATGGACCTTGAGAGTATATTATCTGGATTATGTGCCGATCGGGAGGATATTGGAGTGTTTGGGATCAATACCTCAACAGGCAGTAATTCAAGTAACAGTGATCAACAGATTTCATCTGACTGTGATATGTCCTTCCATTCTCTTACAAAAGGCCTCAAAACTTTGAGATCCAATATATGGCATTTGAAATTGTTCAGAGCATATTCCAACAAGAATATTGCTCCAAGGGGCTTGAGAATATGGCTCCAACCATTGGTAGGTAGACTGGATGACAAGTTGAATTGTGACTGGAAAGAGGCCTTACAAACTGGGTCTATGTTATTTTTGAATGTTCTCTTACAATACTATGAGAGAATGGTAGATGTGAATGTTCAGAAGGTCAAAACATTGTGTTGTGATTGTAGAAAATATGAGTCCCTACCCAAATTTCAGGATAACATTAAGAAGTTATCCAAAGAATTGACAAACCACGAAAAAATTATCAAAGAAAGAAAGATTAAAAAATTTCATAGAGATTATTCTGACTACCAAAGGGGACGCCCCTTTGAGCTTAATCGTTCTGTCAGATTTGCAGAGGTTGGTCAGGGGCTTGCCTCTGGTTGCCCCTAGAAAAGACCAAGATCTATTCTGAAAAATAGGGATGGATTCAACAACAGCACTTCAGGAGAGGATTCCTCTCTTACAGATTATGACAGCTCAGGGGACAGGGGATCACCACACAAAAAGAAAACAAATAAAAATATCCCTTTAGAAATGGTTCCAAACACAGAGGGGAAAGGAAACATAAGAAAAGACCCCTTAGAGCATTCCCTGGAGGGCTTGATCCAGAACTTTCTAACATAAGTCAAGATGAACAACTCAACCAAAATGTTTTAAATCTATCTAATGTAAGTTTGTCTGGTGATCAACAAATTCTTTTGAATAAAGGGCTTAGTTTTATACCTGGCTTTTTTTCCAGTGAATACCACATAGTTACAGATGTTATTGACTTTTGTTGTAGCCTTAACCTTAAGTTGTTTTTTGCAGATGGCGCATCTCAAAGATCTAATGAATTCAGATTTGGCAAATCTGAATTCCAGCCTCCTATGAACAAGCATGTGTCGATTTTTATGCAGTCAGTTTTCAGGGACCTACATTTTCAAAAATTATGGATATACTATGTTGAGACATAATCTTTCACAGCAGGAGAGGACAGTCCTCCAACAGCTACGTAACAACAAGGACATAGTCGTATAATCAGCAGATAAGGGTGGGGCCATGGTTGAACAAAACATGAGTGATTATCTTCAAGAGGGTTTATTCCAGCTATCAGATACAGCATGTTACATGAACATGGCCATAGACCCAACTCTGAATTTCAAGCACGGAATTGATTCTTTCCTGAATCTAGCATGTGAGGAGGGCATCATCAGCAAAAAATGTGTTATACAACTTTCGGTCAAGGACCCCCGTAAGCAGATTATGTATTTACTACCCAAGATTCACAAATCACTAACCAAACCTCTGGGAAGACCAATTGTTTCGGGTATTGGTTCTTTGACCGAACCTTTGTCAGTCTTTCCTGACACAACATCTCAAACCTCTTTTGGGTTTGGTCAGGGCAAGGCTACAGGACACTACACAGTTCCTCCAAATCATTGAGGACACACAATTAGAGCCTGGGTGGCTAATGTGTTCACTGGATGTCAAGGCCTTGTATACCAGTATACCACATTGGTCTGGCTTGCAAGCCCTTAAATATTGGTTGGATAGGGCTAGTTTATACTCACCAGGGTTTAATACGTTATTGATTTGCATGTCAGAACATGTACGCAATAAAAATGTTTTTTATTTTCAAGGACAATGCTATTGGCAATTACAGGGTACAGCCTTGGGAGCATCTTTTGCTCCCATTTATGCCGACCTGTTTATGGCATTTTTTGAAGAGTGCATGATCTATGATGCATCTCACAATAAATACCTGGTAGAAATGGACATCTGGCGTAGGTACCTGGATGACTGTTGGATGGTATGGCGTGCGGATGTGGGATATTTTCATGAATTTGTAGAATATCTCAATGGCAACATCAGGGGAATTGAATTTTCTATTACCTTAGATATGCAGACCATTAATTTTCTGGATGTAACTATTTCAAGAAATCATGATCATACCGTGGCTACCAGAGTGTTTCGCAAATACCCCTAATATAATACTCTACTACATGCATCGAGCATGCACCCACGTCATACCATCAGAAACATCCCAGTTTCACAATTTATGCATATGAAACGCCTTAGTTCTACCAAATCAGATTATGACATTGCTAGTCTTGACTTATGTCGTAGATTTGCCAGTAGGGGGTATAACTTTGCGGATATCAATACAGCATGGACACGATCCTCTCAGATGAATAGGAACAGATTGTTAGATTATAAGACTTCTTCTGGTGATTCCAGATCACCCACTATCAGATTCTGTTGCTGTTATTTTTTGTATTTCTGTATTGCCTTTCTATATTTTGAATACTGTAGTTTGTTTTCTTTATCTTGTGTTTTGCTTGCATTCTGTTTTAACAGCATATTAAAACTTCAAAAGAGACCACAGCTCTCTCTGTTCTTTTCCCTCCCTCCCACCCATTTAAGTTGTCTTGTTAAATACCACTGTCTTTCTAGTTGCCCGCCTCTTATGTTAATCTGACCATATATCTCATTTCTCTCTACTTTCACTGGCTTATGTGAGTAATCACAAAACCATCACTTTTGAAATCCCACCCCTTCAATTATTTAAATTTATTGGCCATCCTACAGTATTTCATAGTACCAAAATAGAAAACTAACCACCCTTTCAGTCCATCTTGC
This sequence comes from Protopterus annectens, assembly GCF_019279795.1. NCBI lineage: Eukaryota > Metazoa > Chordata > Ceratodontiformes > Protopteridae > Protopterus > Protopterus annectens. The sequence continues at coordinate 1,340,469,701 of NC_056733.1, forward strand.
TGTTTTAAAATAGTAACTCTCCACTAAACCTTAACTTTTAAACAGGTAAAACTCAAGTTACCTACTTTCATATCTAACTTCTCTAGTGCACACTGCAGAGTGCATTCTTTTCAATCTTACCTTTAAGCATCCCTGTTACTAGCACTTTCTCTAATACCTAAAGATCATCTCTACTTGACTCCAAGTAGACTTTTCTCTATCTGTTAAACCTAGCACTTGCTCCTACAGTACTTATTACCTTGATACGGCACTCTTATAGATAGCACCCCAAAAGGCAAACCCCCATTTCTCGGTCACTCACGTCCCGGAATCTCTTTTAAAGTTTTTTGTCTAGTCCTTCTAGCATGTCGAGGGATCAGTTGCTAGTGTCCTCTCCTGCTCAGCTGGTGAACCTGGGAATATTGAGGCAATGTTACAATTGCCTCATGTACCTGAACAACCCTCTCCTCCTCCCACAAAACACAAATACATGCGAGAGATGCAACTATACGGCCAAACTGGAGGCTGAGCTCTCTCAACATAGGACTGGCAAGACCAGTCAGGAGGAGAAGGTTACCACACACACTATAGACCCAGTCTCACATAGTACCATCACAACCTCAAATCATACACATAAACACACAAAGACATACTCGGCTCTGATCAACAACATACCAAAACAGCGGAAGCTACTAAAGCAGACACCCAAACAACCACCCCTCAGAACACAACACCTGCAACACATAGACCTCACAGTCAGAGTGTCAAACATTCACAGCCCTTAAGGCCAAACACAATGCCAGACACACTAGTCATTGGTGACTCCATAGTCAGACACACTGGCGTCCGCTCACCAGACTGAGTAAGGAGAAGGTCACAGTAAGCTGCCTGTCGGGCGCTAGAATCCGCCACATAACGCAAGCACTCAGGTCTCTCAACAGCAGGTACAAATATGACTCAGTCATTGTCCACGCTGGTGTAAACGACCTGAGGCGTACCTCCTTGGACTACATGAAAAGAGACATTGAGGAGCTCTCTGATTATGTAGCCCAGGCAGGTATGACCCTGACCTTGAGCAGTATCCTACCTTCACCAAGAATGATGCCACAATACAGAGATAAGATGATCAGCTTTAACAATTGGCTTAAACTCTGGTGTCATTCAAAGGGGATCAATGTCTGTCTGCCTGGGATGACATGCTGGACAAGCCACGCTGCTTGAAGGGCGGCTTGCACCTGTCACCCTGGGATTCCGGATATTGGCAAAGGCTCTTGCCACCCCATAGTGCCTTTTTAGGCAAGGCTCAAATTCTAAACCTACCACCCTAGAACACAAAAAGGAAAAAACTAAGGGTAATGCTGCTCAATGCCAGAAGTCTAAATCTCAAAATGCACGCACTCGAGGCCCTTCTCAGTATGGAGAACATCGATGTCTGTGCAGTGACAGAAACCTGGTTCAAGGCTCCTGAGAGCACCCCAGCACTATCAGGTTTTACCTCTTATCATGCGTTCCGGCCCCAAAATCCGGACAATACCAAGAAAGGAGGGGGGGGTATCCATATTCATCAAAGACACCCACACCTCAAGACTGGTGGCAACGCACGATGCATCGGAGACCATCCAGGTGCAATTAACCATAGGCAGGACTGCTCTGCAAATTGTAGCATGTTACAGGCCACCCTCACAAACTCAGGAACCTCACATGGCCTTCCTGAAAACACTAGAGGGATAAATGTATCACCAAATACCATCATACTAGGTGACTTCAATTACCCTAATATAGACTGGGAACACTACTCAAGCCCAAACACCCTAGCCCAAAAGTTCCTGGAATTCATAAACTCAAATGCCATGGAACAACTAGTCACCATCCCACAAGAGGAGAAAACATACTTGATCTCATCATCACGAACATGGGAGCACAATGTTCAACACCGAAGTATACCCTCACTGGTGAGATCAGATCACAAACTAATCTCGCTGGAGGTCCTCATCCCACCCCACCTGAAATAAAAGACCACAGTAAAGAACTTCTCGAAAGCCGACTTCACACTTCTAAAGACTAGTGTGGTCTCCTTTAAGGCCCCGAGCCGGCGGAAAACAGTACTCAAGCCGCTGAATCACTTACAAATGCCTTCTACCAGCACCTGCAGGACTGCATGGATAAGGCAATCCCAAGCAAAACAAAGACTCTTTGTACCAAGGCAAGCGTCCACTCTGGTGGACCCCAGCCATAAACAAACTCTACAACAAAAGGAGGAAGCTACTACAAGATAGAGCAAAATCCTTAAAAGGTAAGACACCCTTGATCACTATAAGTAAAAACTAAGAGCTCTCATAAAATCATCCAAAGCAAATTTTGAGAGAAAAATAGCTAAAGACTCAAAAGACAATCATAAGGCCTTCTTTAGCTATGTTAGAAACCTGGGAGGAAACTCCCAGATATGCTCAGAACTAGTTCAAAATGATGTGAAGATTACTGATCCTACAGACATTGCCAACATACTGGCTGACAGGTTCAGTGCAAACTTCTTCCCCCTCCCCAAAAGGAGAGATATCTATACCAAGCGATTGCAGCCCCCAAACATCTCCAACGCCCAAGTGAGAACTGCTCTCTCCAAAGCAAAAAACACAGCATCCATGGGACCTGATGGTGTCCCCGGCTGTGTGCTCCACGAACTCAACGAGGAATTAAACCCACAGCTAGGACAGCTGTTTAATCATAGTCTTACCTCTGGATACGTACCCAGGGAGTGGCGCACTGCAACTGTGGTCCGACTTCACAAAGGCGGTGCCTCCACCGACCCTGGAAATTACCGGCCCATTATCTTGACAAGACTTATCTGCAAAGCCATGGAGAGGATCATAATGGACCTCATAAATAAAGACATAGGGAATTTGCAGACTTTGGATCCATCCCAGTTTGGCTTTGTCAAAGACAGATCATGCCTTCTAAACTTGGTTGACTTTTTCGAAACAGTCACCAAAGCCATTGATGAGGGAAAGGCAGTCCATACAGCCTACCTCGATCTGGCGAAGGCCTTTGATACAATACCCCACTCGGGTATCATTGAAAAACTCATCAGCTTAAATGTTAACCCATACATCACAAGATGGGTTGCAAACTGGCTGAGTGACAGAACCCACAGGGTCAGAGTTGCTGGCGCCATGTCAGACTCAAAGCCTGTCACAAGTGGTGTACCACAGGGCTCAGTCTTGGGCCCACTCTTGTTTGGCATCTACTTTTCCGAAGTACAAGCAAACACAGGAGGGTTATGGCTGACAAAGTTTGCAGATGACTGCAAACTGGGCCCATAGTAGAAAACACACCTGACACAGATATCCTTCAGAAGGGTCTCACAGAAAGCGGATAACTGGTGCCAGAGCCATGGCCTAAAGTTAAATGCCAAAAATGCATAGTCATACCCTTCGGGAAAAACAAGGTTACTAGCTACCAAATAGGTGGCAATCCACTGAGTACAGAAGAAGTTATCAGGGACCTGGGGACCCAGGTTGATAGTAGTCTGTCATTCGACACCCATGTAGCTAAAGTAGTTAGGAAGACCTTCTACATTGCCCACCTTATCATGAAGGGATTCTCATCTAGATCAAGGGAGGTCATAGTCTCCCTATACTCATCACTCATCAGACCAATGATTGAGTACAATGCCCCATTCGAATGTATCTGACCCGACACTTGCAGCAGCTGGAGAGGCCACAAAAGTTCCTCACCAAAAGGATAAAGGGTCTCAAACATCTGTCCTATGCTGCCCGACTGAAAGAACTCCAGCTCTATTCAGTCGCTTACAGCTTGCTCAGAGGTGACCTTTGCCTAACATACAAGGCCATGTCAAACCCAGATTTGATGAATATGCTTTACCTCAAAAATCTAGATCCGTCAGAGCCACAAGGGCGGAGACTTAAACCCGACACGGCTATTAATAGGGCGTGCTGGAGGGATAGATTCATCACCCAAAGACTCCCTATGCTGTGGAATAAAATCCCGGTATATGTGAGGCAGAGCACCTCGCTGGCCTTGTTCAAGAGAAATCTTGACCAATGGATGGGAGATCGCAGATATACCCCAGGGATTACCTCAGTGTCACTGCTCAACAGAGGCACAGCAAAATAATGGGTATAGTTCCCCATACTAAAGGGGTGGCGTAAGCCACAAAACTATGGGCTAGGCTTGTAAATGCCCTCGGGCAGATAGCCTAGTATGAACCTATGAACCTATGAACCTATTCATCACAACATATGGTAGGAACTATTATGTGATTAGGGATATTATAAACAGACATTGGAACATCCTACTAGCCAATGAACAACTCAGATCTTTTCTGGGAGAGGAATGTCAATTTTCATATAGAAAAGGTAAAACATTGGGGTCCCATCTATCTCATTACAAACATATTGGTAGTGGTGGAGCAATTCATAAACAGCTTACAATAATGGGACACGAACTATTGGGTATGCATCCATGTGGCCACCGTGGGTCTTGTAAACAGATTACCAAGTCCCAGCACTTTTTGAGTCGTAACACTAGTAAGGTCTTTGACTGCAAAATTTTCGGGAACTGTAGCAGTGATTGGGTTGTTTACCTGGCTTCATGCCATTGTGGGGCATTCTATGTTGGTCAGACTTCTAGGCCACTCAGGTCACGAATAAATGAACATTGAAGTGACATTAAAAACAAAAGGGAGACTAATGTCTTATATCGACATGTTTCAAAACATCAACAAGCACAGTTTATGTTTATGATCATAGACCGAATAGTGGGTGATCACAGCAACCCACAAGGGTGGCATGGTATCCTAAACCACAAGGAAAAGTACTGGATAATCACTTTGGGCGCACTTTTTCCACCTGGTCTCAATGATCATCTTTAACACTCAGTCCATGGAGAATGGTGCATAGACTTCCACTTTCTTTATCATCTTTGTCAGGTATAATATTTTCTTAATCATTTATTGTAGATCTTATATATATACATGACCTCATATATGTATATATAACAATATATTATATATATTTCATGGATTATGAAATATGTTTGTAGCTTGAGTCGTTCACTATACCTGTTTTTGAAATGAGCCCTTTACAGTTTCTTTTTTTATATTTATTATAATTATGACTATGGATGTACATATTTCTATTATGTATAACTATAGCCTTTATGGTTCCATAGTTTATTATGATTTTGTTTTTGTGCAGATTTGGAATTATTTGTTTGGGGGGTTAGACAAATATTAGCCATGGTCTCTGGTATAGTGTTAGCCAGTTTACAATACATCATGTATTATTCATGAGTATCAACAGCACATTCACGTGCTTATTGGTTAGCACTATGTATACATTTGTATATTTTATTATGATCTCTATGATTGTTTGCTCAACACTGAAGAAGGCATCATATTGCCGAAACCGGTCTGTTTTTTATTTTTACAATAAAAGTCTGGTTATTCACTATCTTGTTTTGGGTTGCTTATTTGACTGCTAAACTTTGCTGGCCATTTTTGTTTCTTCTAGAATTTTGGCCTTCTCTAGTAAAAGACATTCATAAAGTACTTTCTTCTTGTTCAGTATGCAATAGTACTAAGCCACATTTGCAAAAAAAAACATTTTAGCTATGTCAAGTTCCTGAACTACCTTGATCAACAGTAGCCACTGATATATTCGAGTGGAACAATCAGCATTACTTTGCATTGGTAGAATCTTATTCAAAGTGGTTTGAGATTGATTTGCTACCTAATCTAACATCCACTGCTGTTATCATCAAGTTGAAACATCATTTCACAGTTCATGGTAGTCCACATAAAGTTATTTCTGACAATGGTACTCAATTTACTAGTTAGTTGTTTCAGAAATTTGCAAGAGAATGGAACTTTGTACATGTTACTAGTAGTCCAGAGTATCCACAATCAAATGGACTAGCTGAACATGCAGTACAGAGTGCAAAGCAATTACTTGGAAGGTCAAAGTTTGATAATTCCAATGTATTTTAGAATTTACTCAATCTGAGAAACATATCCTGTGATGATGTACTTGGTTCACATGCTCAAACACTTTTGCCTAGGCAAACCAGAACAACATTGTCTATTAGTTCCAGTTTGTTGAGGTCTAAAGCTAAAAACACCAGAACAATTATAGCCCAATTATTCAGAAAGTGTTCTTTCCAGAAGTCCAACTATGATAAATAGAACAGATTTCTTCATCCGGTGAAAGAAGGAGAGACAGTGAGGATAGAAATTGTGAAAGGTTTTGACTGGATTGGTCAAATAACAGGTATATGTACAAGCTCCTAATTCATAGAATCTGAGGGTGTGGAGTACAGGAGAAATCGCAGACACCTTCTTCCTGTACCAGAATTGATACTGCAGCATTGTTCCCGTGATCTCAGAGCAATACAGACAATACTCCTGTTGCAGAACGTGTCTTAACTTCTGCTTTCATTCCTGATGATGTTCCTGATATCCCTAAGACTGAACATTCAGCAGAGACAGTCCCAGTTGCTAGACCTAGTTCTAATTTTTATGCCACATGATTTGGTAATATTTCCAGACCTAGTGTGAAATACACAGCAATCTACACATAATTGTATATGTGTATCTAGTTCCGTATAATAACTCCAAAATATGTCCTTGTCAAGCCCCTACTTAAGCTCCCCACAACCCTACTATATACCTTCTCAGTCCCTCCACATACAGCTAAGTGCTCCACTATTGTGGATACTTATTAAACTCTACAATCAATACTGCTGGACTTAACTCTTTTTGTAAATATGTAAATATATATTTTTAGTCTATAAAAATATTGATATGTATATATCATGTGTTTGTATTTCTGCTTTGTCTCTCTAACATTCTTGTATAACTGATTTTGACCATATTTTTGACTCAAATGTTTGATTCTCTGTAAACTGTTTGTGTTTTTTTTTTTTTGGAGCTTTCCATTGAAAATGGGTCACAAGCCCAGCTGGACCAACCCGGTTAACAAATGTCAATAAATAAATAAAAATAAATAAATGACATAGAATTATTTGTATTGGTTGCATATCAACTGATGTCAATAATGCATGACTTATTTCTCAAAGAGGGAGGATGTAGAATAGAATGTGTGTGCTGTATTTTTAAGAAGCATTTCAAGAGTGGCACGTACATATAAATAGCAAGCACGTGCTATCTTCAGTGCCACTTTGAGAGTGCAGCCAGAGACTGAGCATATATGAATGTAATAGCTAGTTTGTTTATAAGTTTACCTAATTTAAAGTTATTAAACCTCAGTCATGATGTGTTTGTATATAATAAAGCTGCTTGAATAGAACCTACAAAGACTCGTCTATTTCATCCTGACTCGATGAGCAACAGGGTCTATTTCACTTTGTCGAAGGCTCTTTTCCTTAAATCTTTGTTCATCAACTCTAATACAGCGTTCACTTCAATGAACAAGTTAACCAGGGAAAGGAAAAAGTTGGTCATCATAAGAAATGTGTCCTTTTCCCCACTGTAGGAAGACTAGTCAAACAGGACAATGCACTTGAGCTACTCCATGTTCAAATCACCATAGGCAAAATCCAATACCACTTCCTTGCAAGGCATAGGTCCCCCTCTATGAACCTGGAAACCCATACCATATATATAAATATATTGGAAACATTCACAATCCAACTCAATACCATATTCATGGGTGATTTTAATTACTCTACTATTAACTGGAAATCCTATATGACATCAAATGTACAGGCACAGAGATTCCTGGATTTGGTAAACACAAACTCCCTGAAAAAAAATTGTCAATACACCAACCATGGGTGCAACCATACTAGATCTGGTCCTCACTAATATGGGACAGTGCTTCACACCTCCTAGTATAATGTCTTCCCTGGTAAGCCTGTTAGCCTTTGTCTATATCTTCATCTTCTTGGCTGGTAGGCACTGCTGGGCAAGCTTAGTTTGGTATGACCAAACAGTGCTACTCAGAATGGGAGACGGTTAAGTTGTCACTGAAAGCAAACATCTTGATGGATAGCAAAGTGAATAGAAAAGATGCAGCTTTTCTTTTTTGTAGGCATAGCACACTTACACATCAAAAATTACCATGAATCACTGAAAGAATGGAAGAGCTCCTTATCTGCATAATATAGTCCTAGATTTTTTCACACATTCCTCATTTACATCTTATTACTACCTCATTTGTATACATTTTTCTTAAACTGTCTTAGACAGCTGTGCCTCAGCAGAGCTATATCCAAGTCACATCTTAGCTGCACTTAGGTGTCCATGCACACATCTACTGAGCCAAAGCATAATTACTGTGAATACCACCCAAGATGTCAGTTAAGTAACGCAAATAAGATGACTTGCTAATCATGGAATAAATTTCAATGGAAGAGCAAATTCTATCACCCTTATCTAAAATATTAGAAAGAGTTGTTCATACCCAACTAATGCAGCACCTCCAAAATAACAACATGCTATCTAAGACACAGCATGGCTTTAGACCCTCTCATAGCACCACCACTGCATGCTTTAGACCCTCCCATAGCACCACCACTGCACTACTGTCTTTCACTAACACAGTGAACCACTACAGAAATAAGGCCCTTTTTGTATCTTCCATATTCTTAGACCTACCAGACGCTTTTGACATGGTTAACCATGTTATGCTTCTCAAAACTCTATCCACCCTAAACATTAGCCCCTCCTCTATCTCATCATTCAGCAGCTACCTATCAGACCGTCAACAGGCTGTCCTATGGCAAAACCAATTGTCCTCTCTGTTACCAGTATCCTTAGGTGTCCCTCAAGGCTCCATCCTTGACCCATTGCTGTTCTCTCTTTTTACCAACCAGTCCTCTTCCTCCACACTCACTGCCTTAGGAGTACAATATGCTGATGACACCACCCTTATATGTGCTGCTCCCACAGTAAAAGAACTACATACCCTAACCTAAAATAATTTTACCTTAGCTAAAACATAGTATACTAACACCAAACTCATTCTCAATCCCAAAAAAACAAAACTTATTATTTTCAGCCCAGGTAGGCAACCCCCCCCCCCAGACAACAGTTTTTGCATAACTTCCAGAGATAATATCCAAATCAGTCCAACCTCACACACTAAACTGCTAGGTGTAGAAATTGACAACAACCTGAGATTCGACAGCCACATAGCTCAAATCATCAAGAAAGTAAACATAAAGCTTGGCCTTCTCTACAGGAACAAACACTTTATCACTAGACATACCAAAGCCACAATAGCAAGGACTCATCTCTTATCCATCCTCCTCTATGCCTCCCCAGTCCTAACTACCCTCCGCCAGACTGATTTAAACAAAATGGAATCTTGCTATAACAAGACTGCCAAGTTTGCTACTGAAGCCCCTATATCATTAGGTGGGTTGCAAGCTGGCTCACAGATAGAACCCACAGTGTGAAAGTAACTGACTCCAAGTCAGACTGCAACCAGTCACGAGTGGAGTCCCACAGGGTTCGGTCCTGGGTCCTCTCTTGTTTGGTATCTACTTCACTGAAGTCCAGGCCAACAAGAAGGGACTCTGGCTGACAAAGTTTACAGACGATTACAAGTTGGGAGCTATTATTAACTCTCCAAGTGATGTTAACATCCTACAGAATGGTCACACTGAGACCAACAATTGATGTCAGAACCATGGCCTTAAGCTCAATGCCAAAAAATGTGTCATTATCCCCTTTGGGAAAAACCCAGTTTCATGAATCACCACATTGATGGTAGTCCACTGAACACATATGGTGTTATAAGAGATCTGGGAACACAGGTTGACCTCTCTTTTGATCACCATATTGCCACTGTAGTCAGAAAGTCCTTCTATGTGGCACATCTCATTACTAAGGGTTTTTCATCCAGTAAGAAAGAGGTCATTGTCTCCCTCTACTCTTCCCTAATTAGGCCAATCAGAGTGCAATGCCCCATTTGACATGTACCTCACTAGACACTTGCAACAACTGCAGAGGCCATAAAAGTATCTCACATAGAGGATCCTAGACCATAAACACTTGTCCTATATGGACAGACTCAAAAAAACTCAAACTATTCGTTGTCTCATATCGCCTACTTAGCAGCGATCTCTGCTTGACTTACAAAGCCATGTCTTGCCCAGCTCTGTTAGAAATACTACATCTAAAGAAATCCCAATCCCTCCACACCACACGCTCCAGAGACCTCAACCTCATTACAAAAATCAAGAGAATGTATTGGAGGGACAGGTTCATAACCCAGAGACTGCCCGTGTTATGGAATAGACTTCCCATACATGTCAAGCAGAGCACCTCGCTGACCCATTTCAAGAGAAATCTTGATGAGTGGATGGGAAATGGAAAATTCACCCCTGGGATAACTCCAGTGGCTCTGCTCGATAGTGGCACTGGAAACTAAGGTTGGGTGGCATGATGCCAGGGTAGTCCTATGGCCAGGCTTGTAAAGGCCCCAGGGCCATCAGCCTAGTACATACCTATGAACCTATGAACCTAAGCCTCATACAGATTGCATCACTGTTTATCCCTTAAGCAGCTTAACTGGCAGGAGCTCCCTCAACTACTGCTACTCAGTCAATTGCCTGTAGCACACAAGTTATACTATCTTCCTGACAAAATCCCTGCACTCTAAGATCTAATTCAACCCTATACTACTGCTAGACCCTTAAGATCTGCTAACCAGACCCTCATAAATGGCAACAAATATAAGAATGATGCTGGTTAGTCTGCTTTGGTTGCACTATTGTAAGAGTCTGGAATACACAACCTAGCCACATAACTTCTAATAACTCTATTATACGATTTAAAAAAGCTCCTGAAAACCCACTGTTCTAACAACTGGCAATGCTCCTGTTAATCCCAAGGGTAAGACATATATATATGGATTCGTATCACTTCACTGAAAGACCATTTCAATGACACCCATTTCACTGAGACCAAATCACCTAAAGTTCATTTCACCAAAAACTCATTTCACTGACAAGTCATACTCTAAGGCAAGTTAAAGGCATATGTCCTTTACCCCACTGTAGTGCGATCCTGGTGTTAGTATATATAGTTAGGGGGGTGTGGGGGTGTGGCCCCCCACCTAGTTGGGTTTTACCAAACAATGTAAAACAAAACCAGACAGCAGAAAACCAAATTAAGTGGGGGGCTAAGCACCCCGCACCCTCCAATGTGGGAGCCAACACCCCCCTAACTATATATACTAAAACCAGGATCACACTACAGTGGGGAAAAGGACAAATACCTTTGACTAGCCTTAGAGTACTACTTGTCAGTGAAATGAGTTTTAGGTGAAAGGAACTTTCAGTGAAATGAGCTTTAGGTGATTTGGTCTCAGTGAAATGGTCTTTCAGTGAAGTGATATGAATCCATATATATATATATATATATATATATATATATATATATATATATGTGTGTGTGTGTGTGTGTGTGTGTGTGTGCTGCAGTAAAGTGTCGCTTGCAAACCTACAACAGATTTTTTGGATCGCTGTGCAAAGGGCAGGGCACAGATGGCATCATATGCACAGGTGGGGGCAGGTACAGAAGTGTGCAGTGCCTTCTACGGGCAAATCTGTGTATGCTGTTATAATTGAAAATATCTATGCCAGTTTATGTGTGTGTGTGTCTGTGTGTGTGTGTGTGTGTGTGTGTGTGTGTGTGTGTGTGTGTGTGTGTGTGTGTGTGTGTGTGTGTGTGTGTGTGTGTGTGTGTGTGTGTGTGTGTGTGTTTGTGTGTGTGTTTGTATATGAGTGTATATACTGGAACACAGCTACATCAGACATAACAGCATTGTGGCTGGGTATTATGGACAGATCCAGGGTGCTCAAAACAGCTGTTTGGGTATCCAGTACATGCCCCCATCCATTAAAGTTGCCTGTCTTTGGCGTTAAACAGACAGTAAAATGCCTTGCCAAAAGATATATATAATGCATGAATGTGTCACTGGCATGCACACTATTGTCTGAAGGATGTCCTCTTCTATCCATACACACCTTTACACTAGATTCTGCAGTGGAAGTGGCGATGCATCATGACCTTGACTTAGGTCTCCGATATCCATGATGGCCAACACACTAGAGCCAGATATGGATCTGGAATGTGAAGCATGTCTGGCATATATCCATTTAGCAAGTGAGGGCCTGAGTTGCAGAGGACATACATTCCTGTAGTTCATCATGCATATCCTGCAATAAAAGTATAATTTCTCCAAAGACCAAAGAGTTGCTGGACTGTGCCTTTATGATGATCATGCAAACTCGCTGAAGACAAACATTGAGCCAGCTAGTTTGGAGGGTTGTACTCATGACATCTATGGCCACCAATATGCCAACCCACATGGTTATCCCATGCCCTGTGGAACTTGCAGTAGACAGTGAGAGATGTCCTGCAGAGGAAGTATACATTTCCAGCTAGCTTTATTGCCAACAACCTTTCCATTAGTGGTACTCTGCATATTATGTGTGGATTCCACATACATTGAGGCCATGTTCACTGTCTGACCAGGGGATCTGGTTTGCATATACATTGTATCTAACACCGACAGTATGCTCCCTGAGCATGCCAGCTATTCACCACCATCCTTGTCAGAGTTAGACTTATCTACAACATCATGCAGTGGGATATCCCTGGTAGTAAAGCCAAATAGGATGTCACCTGTGAAGACACCAAAGCACAACACCCACTAAAAGTAACACACATGACCCTATTTTGTTTCCTGTGCAGAAATAATAAGCATGTCAAATAGCTGTACAACTTAAAAATATTGGCATTTCTTTGTGAAGATACCCATGATGCTTGCAGGGCTGATGTTCCTACACAACAGGAAAAAAACAAATTGACCGAAATGCACTACACACTTTATATGTATGCTATTCACACTACAGCAGTGAAATACATCTGGGACATCCCCAGTGGATACTCCAGCTGCATGCTTCAGCTCAGCACCTGTATCCAAAATAACATAATGGTAAAGCAACAAATCTGATCTTCTATTTCAGTCAGAGCTGACAGACCACCTCCCATTGCCCTATCATCCTTTGCAAGTTGGGCAACATGCTTTTGTGTGCCAGTGGCCTCTTGTCTGACGCATCAAGTTTTGGTCTTGACCAGAAAGAACATTAACATCTGTAACTGCATCCTGCCAAACACAGTCATGGTAGGGCTGGCCAAAATTCTCTTGGCTGATCAACTATTGGCCATGGAAATGGAAGCCTTGTAACAAGATCTCAGTCTCCAGCTGGGAAAACGTGCATGTGAGCATATTTCCTTTGACCTGCATGATGCTATCTGGAAAAAGAATTCACCATCTGAGAATACTAATAAGCATTGAATTTCATATGATAACATCTGCAGTTCAATACTTAGACTGTGTCACTCTCATGTCAATAAATATGCATAATATGTAGACAGACTGGCATAACTGAATATAAGGCTCAGTCATAGCAACAAACTACAGTTATACATGTAATCCACTATCGCCAGTATATTTGCTATGTTTCACTTGCAGATCAGCTAGATCATCAAGGATCCCAGAAGGCAGCACAGAAAGTTTTAACAGTACCTTGCCTGCAAATATGCACGAGTATCTGACATGCAGGGTGTGTTCAGATGTAGTACTGCAGATGTGTAAACGTTCCAGTCCCTTCAACCTACCCGCAGAAATGCAAACAAACGTTAATGACACAAAATTAGCCAACACAGCGTAGTCATTGCAGGGACTGCCAAAATGAACTTATATTACGCATGTCTCACATTTAGGGTCAGCAATCCTTGGACATCTGAGCACACAGTACTGCGACAACAGCAACCCCATTATACAAAATCAAAATTATGTGTGTAGCATCTTTAAAGGCTTACTTACTTAATCTTTACAAAGTGTGATTCTAATTACCATATCATTTTACAGTTACTCCTTCCTTGTTTTCCGTTCTTACTGCTGCAGTACCTCAGAAAATGGGCAGCAAGACATTCAAAACAAACAGTACCTTGAAATTTCAACAAGGAAAAGATTTGGGAGGTAGACAGGTAGTGCAGAAAAAGCAGTATTTAGTAAAAGGTAGTACCTATCTCACACAGACAATAATGTTGCATTCCTCATTCACAAGTACCTTTCAGATAGGTGTTTCGATTTGCTGCAATAGTGCTACACAGTTTTTTTTGTAGTGTTATAAAGATCTGTGTGGGTTTATATGATATGGATGTGTGCCTTTAGGTAAGGTGACTATGCAGACTGAGACATACCTCATGATTTTTTCTGAATCACTCATTTTAAGTAAGATGACTGCACTAATTCTTTTAAAGAGAATTTTTTGGAGATTATGATAAATACTCTGGGTAAAGCTGTTAATAATGCACTTGCACTAAAGGCCCGGTAGTTAGTTGCGGACACTTCTTACTTCCATTTGAAAATTATCGGCCAGCTTAAATACAATATGCCACCATCAGATCTGGCAACTGCTTTTTCCAGCATGCTTATGTCTAGACTATGCTAATATTCTGTGTAAGGGTCTCTGTGAATTGATCTTGTTAACCAGCAGGAAGTCCAGAATGCAATGACAAGAGCTCTTATGGGATCCTGTAGATTTTATAATATTGTCTCAACAGTGTGGGATGTCAGCAATTTACCATTACCAGTTTGACAAATCTTTAATATTCTTTTAACCTTCTGAAATACCCATGGCTTGGGCCTAGGCTATTTAAAGCAGCTATAGATGTCCTATTCCCTGTCATGGACATTCAGATTCTCAGTTAGAAGACTTAGTTTTCTAAAATCTGGCCTAAAATATTTAATCTGGTAGATGCTGTTTAATAAACTCCCAGTCCTGATATAAACATTACTCTGAATTGCTTTATCAGAGTGTCCCATGTACCATAGTTTTATATTATTTTAGTATGAGAGGAATTTTAATGTTTTGTCTAATTTACATTTTAACTTTAGTCACTGTTTTTTTTTTCTTTTTCAATATCAGCTATGCTACCTATTGCATGTTTGTTATTCCTTTTTTACTATGAAATGCCTACAGACAAGTACTCATTAAACCCTAGTGACACTTTTAGATGTCCAGTATACCCTGCTCATATTAACATTAGTAATTCCAAAACCCTGCTACACACAAGCTTTTTACACATTTTATTTTAAAGTGTAATATTATGGGCAAAACATCTGCACTGATACTTGACCTCCTTCTAGTGCAGCTAAAAAGATATTAAATGTTGTTCAAATAGTATTTATTTATATCCTCATAAAAGTCATATTTCTATCTCAATAACCAAACAGCACAGATTGAACTGCTTATCCTCGTATGAAAGCTCACAGTTAAATGCTGTTTACTGTATGCATGTAGCTTTAGTAATAACAACACTAGACAAGTAATCACAGGAACCAAAACATGCCTAGCCAAATGTACCTTAGACTCTTGTAAAAGTTCTTGCCACCCTTTTCAAGCACTCGGTAGTTCTCACCTCCCAAACTAAACGCTTCTGTACATGATAACCTTGTAGTAGTACTCTGTGATCACTTATTCCATAGCCTGGGCATGCGTTCAGTGAGGAGTCTATCCTTCCAGTAACTCTTGTTTATTTCCTGGTTTCGAATTAGATATCTAGTGCAGGTTCTTGTAGCACCACTTGGGAGTCAAAAAGGCTCTGGTCTTTTATGATTCAAAAAAGAAGACCCAGGTCACACTGGAACTGCCTGTAGTTTACAGAGTATAAGTAAAGTCATGCTAATGTATCAGGCTAGCTGAAGGACTCAAGGTTTTTAATTTCCTTGGTGAGATTTTTTTTGAGTGACATGCTTGAATTTGAACATACCAAAGGGGAACTGCATTTGATGATGGGCCTGATAAGGGAAGAGTACAGTGGTAATGACTTTTTTGGATATTGAACATTTTCCCTTAGAAATTAATTTGAGCATTTCTTGGGTATGGTAGAGATACGATGACTGAATGAGACAGAATTGTCCACATAAGTAATAAGTCTCTTATGACTGTATCTGTCTGAAGAGGAGTACCATTTATAATATATGAGATTGAAGCAGCAATTTTGACAAATGCTAGAATGATGCACTTTTTTGCATTTAGCTTGAGACAATACCTCTCAATGTCTTACTACAAGAAATATTGGGGAGACAAATGCCCAAAATCAGGGACAGAGCTTAAGTATTGCTCTTATTAACTGATAAAGTTGTTAGACAAATGTGTTTTGCATTAGCATGTATTATCTTAAGGGTATGAAATCTGAAACTGAAATGTCCATCATTATTTAGTGACTTCAGTCCTCAATGATTTGACAAAAAAAACACATTTTATGAGGAACAGACCAAAAATATAATGCAAACATTTTTAAGAGTTGAGAGGAATGCTTGCAACTGTTTTTGGTATACCAGATATGTATATACTTAAGCTCCTGCTGAAGCTGTTCTGTATCAATGGATGAGTGGACAATAGTCCCCATCTTACAGTCATCAGCACATGTGTTCAGCTACACTTCTGACATATTAGACTAGATGTCTGGAAAATCAATGCCAATCAGGAGAAGGTGAATCTCTGATCCCTGTGGCACCCTACTAGTTACAATGTTATGGTCAGAGCAGATACCAGTAATGTTCACAACTTGGGGTCTTTTGGATAGCCAAGTTGTAAGCTAAAGGAGAGCACAGGCGTTTACATAAAATTTGTCTAATTTTTCAATAATACCAGCATGGATGTGTATCAAAGTCCTGGCCGTGGAATAAATAGCCTACACTGAGAGAAACACTATCCACTGCCGCTGCATCCTTTTCAACAGGAGACAAGATCTGCCTTTTGCCGACTCACTCTAATTGATGTCTGGATCAGTTAAGTTGCTTATGTCTGCAGAAATGGGTTTTGCTATGGTACTTGCCGTAGCTTTACAGATAAGGGTAATAATGATGGGCCTGTAATTACATAGGTCCATAAAGGGGCCGCCCTCATGTAGGAGGGGGAAACAGTGGCCTTTCTTCAGACATCAAAGAGAAGTCCTGTGGATAGGCCGAGGTTCAACTGGTCAAGTAGATACTCCGACAATACATACTTGGCACTGATGAGAATGCAGTTGTTACATTGTCTGGTCAGATGGAAATATTATTTTTAGCTTTTGACTGGGGTGTTCAAAGGTAAATTTGGGAGAAACAAAATTTTCAGGGATACTGGGGGCAGCAATGCAGGTAGGTTGAGTAAAGTTAACACTAAATCTGTCTTCTAATATATTGACTATAACCTTGGGATCAAAAAATGCAATATTATTATGGGTAAGTTCAATGCATTGTTGGACACTAGTCCACAATTTTCTGACATACCTGAGGAAAGATTTGTGGTTTCAATTGACGTATGTCAGTTGGTGCAGAGGGTAAAGGCTATGAGCTGTAGTTCCTGTGATACAGACTTTGAGTGACTCAGCCCTCGTTTGCCTACTGAGTGACCTTGAGCATGTTATTTAACAAGACAGTTCTTGAGAACAACTGGGAATTTGGGCTAGACTACTCAATGGTTCTCTAGACAGCAAGTCTACTAACTTCTGAACTTATCTGTAGTGAATTTAAGCTCATACTCCACTTTACATTTTCCAATAGTGCTCTTAAGTCCCTTGTAGGCATGACTCAAGTTTGGTCCTGACATAAGGGGATGGTGGGTTCTCATAACTTTTAATTATTTTCTTTTTGTTGCACAGTTTACTAACACAGAAGTTCCACCAGAGAAATTTATTCCTGAATTTGCCATTACATTTAGGGAGTACCGATCAATACTGCCTTTTCTGTGCAAACATTTGGGTGTTGTTAGCAGTAAGAAGTGAATATGTTAACCCTCTAATTTGTGTCTGTTTGAGATGGAATGTCAGGAATTTTGATAGGTCTTTTAAAAGCCAAAGTAAGTTTGCCTTGGAGATGGCCATAAAGATGGTCTCATTTACTGATGGGGTAGTACCACTATGCCTAGCAGAGAAGATGATTGACTACTGGTCAGATTTACTCAGGGATTAAGATAAGAAAGGTGGGATATGGACAGCTGCTAGGTCAGTAAAGAACAGGTCAAGGTTATTAGAGCCTTTTGGGTAGTTTTACAACTTTCTGTATAACATTGGTATTAAGAAAGTTTAAGAAAGTATTAGCATCTTGATTTTTAGATGTAAGAGTACTAATTAATGCTTTGATAATTGAATCCCCTTAGCACAAAGGAGTTTGGTTTGATATTTAATGGCTTAATGGTGTTAGAGTAAATTTCCATAATTTTATGGGACATTAATATGGATCTGTAGCTAGCAATGAGGTAATATTTCTATTTGTTAAGGGTGATTTGGATCTCCATGAGTTTTAAGTTAGGATTGTTGGTAATTTTATTTATTTGTCTTTTGTTAACCGGGTTAGCCCAACTGGACTGGTGGCCCATTTCCAGTGGAGACCCTATGAGAAAAGCTCCACACACACAAATATAGCAATAACACAGTTACATTCAAGCAATAAAAGTATGACTAGAAGTATAAACATCATTGCCAACCAATCTCAGAATTAAACAGGCTAAAATTCCCTCACTACTTTCATCACACACAACTCACTCTTGCCCATAAACTCATTTACAAACCCTACAACTGTCCATCACTCCAACCTAATCTACAAACCTATATCCCAGCACGTAACCTATGTTCCTCACATAAGCAGCTCCTTTGTATGTCCAAATCAATAAGAGAGCCAGACAGAGCTTATATTCTTATAAAATTACCAAGCTCTGGAACAACCTACCTCTCCTCATCACTTAACTAGACTCCTTAAAAGCCTTCAAAGTTAAACTAAAGTCTCATTATCTTAACAATCACATCTGCACCTGTTTAAATCACCCCAAACCACCTTAATTTAATGTTAACCCTAGTCCTGATGTCAACCCCAGTGCTAAACTCCCTCACTACTTCTTCCATTCTGTTGCTAAGTGACAGGCTATTATAATGCTCCGACCAATACTACTAACTCTATACCTATCCCTTCCATTTCACTGTGTCTTAATCACAGCCTTCTTTTCTCCTTACCTTTGTGTCAACACTTAAACGTCATTGTCTTGTAATTATATGACAAACAGACTTACTATCTTTGCATTGTTTGCTACTTTTCTTCATCTAACTATTTCACCTTGTAATCATACATGTAAAAGACTGACTATCATGACATTGCACCTGTCTCTTCACCATTTTTTGAAACAGACTATCTTTGCACTATATGTGACTTTTCACCATTAATATTATTTTAATCTGTTTAACCTTAAATTGATATGTATCAATGTACTACACATTAACTTTGTTTATTGATATTTAGTAGTATCAATTCTATTTTTTCTGTATAATCTGTCTCTGTAAAGTTTTTATTTGTTATGCATGTGGGATTTTCTGCGGGGCCTCCACTAAAAATGGGTCTTTGATCTAGTGGAATTTCCCGGTCAATAAATAAATAAATACATTCATGTCATAATGGAAGATTAAAAAATGCATACATAGTAAGATGAATACATAACCACATATATTCATACAATAATGTAAGTTAACAAATAATAAAATTGAGCATAAAGAACAGTTTAAAAAAATGAGGATTTGCAATAGGGCATCAGAAGGAAGTCAGATTATTGGGAAGTATGTGTTAGACAGGGTGGTGACAGGTGCAGGAGGGAGTGTTTTCAATGTGTTTTTTCAGTTCTCTTTTAAAATGGATCGCAGATTGATGTGAGATGATGCTGTTTCTGACAAATAGAGATACTTCTGTGCTGTTACCCAAGGGCCATAAGGCAAGATAGGCACTAAATCCTGGTATAGAAGGAGTGTCATCATTGTACCAAAACTATGTCTCAGTGGCTGCACAAATATAAATTCATTTGAGTTGCAGGAGGGCATCCAGTTCAGGCATCTTTTTAGACTGCTAGCATTGAATAGTGGCATTATATTGTCTAAATATGAGTGTGAGTTTGTGATGTAAGAATGTTCAGAAAGAAGATTCTGCCTACAAAAGTCCTAATGTTAGCAGCAAATGCTTTAGCCAGCATAAGCTCTGGTATGGCAGGTGAAAGTCATCCATAGTGAAACAGGAAATCTTATCTGCAATCTTATCTCTGGTTGACACATAATTAAACCCATTAGAATGAGACCAACTACTTACTGAATTATTAAAAACAGTTATTTTGTCTTGGCATTTAGGCATAATTTTTGATAAAGGCAAGATACTAATCAAGATCAGTGTCTTTCCTGCCTTTTAACACTTATTATGCCCCATCATGTCACCCTTGATGGAGTGCTTTTGGTCATTCGCTCATTCATGGGCCACCACTAGATTGTTGTTATATTTGTTTGGTTTAAGGGATCCCAAGGCCTTTGTAAAATCACAGATCCTAGCATCAGACAAGCAGCTTACGTGACCTTGTTCTTGTCCAAGTTGGGGTGTATCGAGTCTGTTCACTTGACTTTAGTGCTGTAGATCCATCTATGATTAAAACATTTCCTGTGTGTGGAAGTGGACATTGGGGGTTGTATGGGTTTAGGCCTGATTTCCTGGTCACTTTTGAGTGCGCTATGTACAGTTGTAGAATGTGGAGAAAGAGTAGGTATTCCCCTGCATGCTGGAGGCTAGGATCATTTAGAGTGTTCTAGGAGGCTTTGGCAATTTTTTCTTTACAGATTTATTATAAGTTTTGGGCCCATTGGTGCTTTGTGATTGATGTGTTTCGTACAAGTGGTGTGGAGGTGTAATGATTACTGACACTGGTATGATGTTAGAGATTTTCCTGCATTGTTCTTGAAGTATAATTTCACAGAATTATTTATTGCATTTATTAAGACTTTTTAAATCTAATTTAAGACCTAGAATCTAATTAATACGACCTGTGTAAATATTAGATTGGGATGAATAGTTTGCCATTTATACTTCATTAAACTACAGACATGCACTATTGTTTGAAATGTAAGGGCATAATTTGATTTTGTCCAGAGCCTCAGGAAGCAACCATTGCAAGTTAGAATACAAACTTCCAGAGCATCACTGGAGGGAAAGATTTAACATTATATGTGAAGAAACACTGGCACAATTTTAGACGTAGGTGACTTTCAAGGCTCTGACATGACAACTAAATCAATTCCTTTATTGGCTCCCAAGATTCAAAAGGCTACTTTATTAAAGACACAGTTCTTAGTCTTGTTTTGATCTTAGATTTTGTGAATTATCTCTATCAATGCAATTGGAAGTCCCAGTATACAATAAGCAGATTAGAGCATATCAGTTTGCTTTGACAGTGACTTAACACTGAAGGTGGGCTCTCTGTTAATTTTTCATAAACTCTCTACATGACTACAAAAAAGCAGTCACAAATGAAATCCAGCCAATACAAATATATGCTATTTGGACAGAATAATGCACAAAACCTTCTGTAAAATTATACTTTATATCCAAATTAATGTAAGTATAGCTCAGTGTTAGGGTGCCCAAAAGGATATAATAGATAGTTATTCAAAGTGTAATTGTTTGTATTATCATCCAAACACATTTACAAAACTTTGCACAGATTTATAATTGAAATAAACAAGATTGATACAGAGCTCTTTCTAGCTTGCATACTCTGTTTTTAAAAGGATAAGAAGACAATCAGTGGCAACCATGAGGTAGGTAGGTATCAAATGCAGTTTTTAAATGATGACCTAGTGACAAAAAAATGTAGAACACCCCTTCTGGGAGAGCAAAACTGACTAAATTGTACCTTCTGTGTGTAGGTATATCAACTCTTTAGAAAAAGATGAGATCCATGGATGAAGCTTAGAAAAATATAATCCACTTCACCAGTTTCTGTAAGTCATATTTCTTGTTTGTTTTTTTTCTTTTCTTTTGAAATAAATCCACTGAAGTCTTCATTGTGTGATTGTTTCTCTCCTGAATGCAACTTGTTCACTTAAAATCATTGTAATATCCAGTATGCAGCTGAAATTGAACAGAAGATGCAAGTCTAATAAATATGGGAATTCTTCATTTTCATTCAGGAACAGTCTAGCAAGATCTGACTTTTAACTCTTACAAGATCTTGTCCTTAACTGGTAATCCACTTAACCACAGTAGTGCCATATACTGATACACCAAAGAGTGGGAATATTTATAAAAAACAGAATTTAGCATACATTAAAAAGAAAAAAATATGGAAGAAATGTTGTCAGTATACCTAACTTAAATCAATGAAAATAGAATCCTCTTCTTTCTCAAAACTATGTACAGGCACCCAAATTAAGAATATCAATCCACTATCCCCTCTTCCACTTCTGGATAATCATCAAGGCTAAAATTAAATTTCATGGAGTCTGAAGAAATGAACAGAAAGCCTGGAACACAATGTCTATTTTATTGCTATAATTCTATAACTGCTCTAAGTGTTTGACATCCCAAAATGCACTAAGATAGTCATAGCATAACAAAATATTATGAAAATACACTAGAGTAAAATGCTGCTCTCCCTATTTTCATTGGATGAACACAGGAAAAATGAGCTCATAATAGCAGCCAGTGGTATATAACCATATAATGGTGAACTCAATAAATAATATAAGCTTCTGACAGCATCTAGTGCAAGCAAATATAAAACTTCACAATAAACTCTAGTCTGTGAGCTATAAACGTAGTGTGCAGTACTAATTGGAAGTGTTATGACTGCAGAGCTGAATAGTGAAGTTTGACATTCATAAATAGACAAAGAAGTAGTGGGCATTCCCATCACATGCGTTATACAGATTATTTGTATACCACTCACGTATATTAAGTGGCACATAGGAATAGCATGCATAAGTTGTAAAGTGCAGTTCACAGAAGATGCATGGACTATACCTGAGTATGGTAAACTATTGTAAGAAAGGAGAGCACAATGCAACATATTGTAGTATGACATGGACATAAATATCACAATTATCATAAACACAGGAGGTCATCTACATGTAAAATCATAGGATCATCGGAGTTTACAAGGCTATCGACATTCAGGTCCTTTCAAGTCTAGCCGTTTCATCCCACTCTAATACCAATGATATGCTAGTTATTAACCAGGACTGTATTTAGTAATTACTGCCCATGTCCAGAAGGGTTGTGGGTGCTATCCCCAGTAAGAATTTACAGTGCCCTATCCACTCATTCAGGTTCCTTATGAACAGTATCATAGAGGTGTTCTGTTTCACAGAAATTGTTAGCCTATTCTAAAGATGTGTTAGTCACTGAGAGACAAACTTGTCCCTCCAGCATGTCCTATTTAAGTTGCAGGCCATATTTAGGTCCCTAGAACTGATAGTCTTGTTTAATTTATGGATGTGCAGCAAATTCATTAGGTTTGGGTATTAGATTGCTCTTTAAGCCAAGCATGTCACCCCTAAAATGTCTACGATACAGAATATAGTGACAGAGACGTTAGTCAATCTGTGTAAGGCACGCGTTGGAGTCTGTTGATCTTTTTTATTAGAAACCTCTGAGGTCTGTCCAATTGCTGTAGGTGTTTTGTACAGTACATACTGACCGGGGCATTATACTCAGTTATGGACCTAATTAGTGGCGAGTATAAAGGGGTTATAAACTCCTTTGTCTCGAGGTGTTGCCTTTACTAATCAAGTGTGCCATGTAGAAGCCTTCATTGCTACAGTAGACACATGGGGGTCAAAGTTAAGGTTGCAGTCAACTTATGATCCCAGATCCCTTATCAATTTGTAGATACTTAGGTCATTGATTTGATATTGTGAAGGGACATTGTTTCTGCCAAAGGGAATGAGGATACATTTCTTTCATTCAGTTTGAGACTGTGACTAAGACACCAGCCACTGGTCTGTTTAAGACCCTCCTGGAGTATACTGACATCATCTGGGGATTCAATAATTGCACCTAGTTTGCAGTTCTTCACAGACTTGGTTAGCCACAACCCTTTAGTTTTGGCCTGGATTTCTGAGAAGTACATACCACACAGTAGGAAACCCAGCACTGAGCTTTGTGGCACACTGCTGGTGACAGGTCTGCTAGCTGATGTGGAGTCTCCCACTTTGATATCAGGTGTCCATAGCCAAAATGGTCTGAATCCAGGGTTTGGAGGTCACCTATTTATTTATTTATTTACTTATTTATGAGGTTCATAATGATACATTCCATGGCTGGTCAGGCTTATGGGTCTGTAATTCCCAGGGTCTGTTCCTAGGCCACCTTGGTGGAGGGAAATGACTGTTGCTGATCTCCATTATGCAGGAACAAAGCCTGTGGTTAGGCTATGATTGAAAATGGTACTTAATGGTGATGCTAGTTAATGTTTTAGCCTGTATAGAAGACAGCCTGGGATGCCTTCTGGTCCCATAGAGGCTGTGTTTTTTTGTCTTAGACAAGGCTTTAATGACCTGCTCTTCAAATATGTAGGGTGGGGGGAGTTTGGGGCAAGGTTTATGATAAGTTTGGAGAGGATAAGGGAGTGAACTTTTCACCAAACGTATTAGCAACATATCCATAACATAGAGAATCAGAGTAGTTTATGAGCTCAAATTAGACAGACAAAGGAAGTACACTATCACCCTGTGTTGGCTGGCTGGGATGTGCTAGGCCATGGAGTTACATTGCTTTCAAAGAAAGCCCATCAACCTGCTAGCTGAGGGTTGTACTACTTTTTCACTTCTGGCAATGCCATAATTCAAAAAACTTTCAAGGACCACTGACATATTTCAAGGCTCATTAAACTGAATACTGTACAGCTTAGCATGCTACAGTACAAATAAATGTGCTTTCTACACATACAATGTAAGCTGCAGTACACATAAACCTGCTTTCTACACAAGCATTGTAAGCTGCAGTACAAATAAAAGTGCTTTCTACATAAGCAGTGTAAGCTGGAGTACAAATAAACATGCTTTCTACATAAGCAGTGTAAGATACAGTACAAATAAATGTGCTTTCTGCACAAGCAGTGTAAGCTGCAGTACAAATAAACATGCTTTCTGCACAAGCAGTGTAAGCTGCAGTACAAATAAACATGATTTCTGCACAAGCAGTGTAAGCTGCAGTACAAATAAACATGCTTTCTGCATAAGCAGTCTATGCTGCAGTACAAATAAACATGCTCTCTACACAAGCAGTGTAAGCTGCAGTACAAATAAATTTGCTTTCTACACAAGCAATGTAAGATACAGTACAAATAAAAGTGCTTTCTGCGCAAACAGTGTAAGCTGAAGTACAAATAAACATGCTTTTTGCACAAGCAGTGTAAGCTGCAGTACTAATAAACATGCTTTCTGCATAAGCAGTGTAAGCTGCAGTACAAATAAATGTGCTTTCTACCCAAGCCATGTAAGATACAGTACAAATAAATGTGTTTCTATACAAGCAGTGTAAGCTGCAGTACAAATAAACATGCTTTTTACTAGGGGCTTCCATTCAATGGTAGAGGTCCAGCTATCAGAGGCACCACAGACTGTACACTGGCACCTGAGGAAGTTTATGTGCACTCAAACAAGCATGTACACCTCTCCGTAAAAGTCCAGCCAGTGTTCAACCATAGTGGTAGAATCATAGTGGTTGTCTTAATTTATGGGGGTTGCCACGGTGGTACAGCGGTAGCATTGTTACCTCACAGCAAGAGGTTCTCCCATTCGATTCTCGGCTTGGCTTGAGTGCCTTCTGTGTGGAGTCTGCATGTCCTCCCCACGGTTGGGTAGCATTTGAAGGACATGCATGCGTAAATGGGTATGCCTTTGTTGAAGGTTGGGCGTCAAGCTGGCACCTCAGTGTTTCGTAAAAATCTACTGCCAATCATTAGTGGACCGGATTTCCGCTGTGGCGACCCCTTAATGGGAAAAAGCTGAAAGACAAACAACAACAGGAAGTCAAGAATATAGCAGAGAGCACATGGTCTTGTTGAAGTGTAGCAAATCAAATAAAAAACAAAGAGATTTATCCATTAGTCTTGAGTCAAGAATAACACTTCAGGATGTGCAACATACTCCTTTTATTATATCTAAACAAACCACAGCACTAGGAGATTGCCTTCACAAAACTTCAGATCATTCTCCAAAAACAAAGGAAAATAATACTACATTTACACATTTTCTTATCAATTTCATCCATGCATAACTTTGACGTAACATAGCTTTTAATAAATCATACAATTTTAAAATAATTTGTGCTCTCAGTGCTTCCCGCTTAGAGGTTCACATGAATATTTAACAAATATGTATTTTTAAAACACAGACCACCTGGCCTAACAATCTGTTTTTTGACCTTGTATCATTGAGTACCACTGCCTTACAGATATTCTTGCAATGATTTATTTCCCAACCTGAGAAGGCCAGAGCTTACAAAAGATTCTTGGCACATTGTTTTTGTTTCTCCCTCCATTACATTCTGAAACCACACTCTTTTAAACATAGTAACATCCCCTTAACTCCTTCAGCACCTACTTTGCCTGCAATTTTCTGTCAGTACACTATAATATGATAATGAAAACGGAATGCAGTTGTAAGGCATTTGAAGTATAAAGCTACATCTCATGTGAAACTGCATTTTGTATAATCATGCATATATATTACAATATGTTTTTAATATAAACATATTATGAACATTTTATTTGACCCATTTGTGAAGAAACTTCAAGTTAATATGCATTTTGTGAAGAGTAATCATGAGACAATATTTTTTTTCTGCAACAGTCTGAAGTTACTAAAGTTGGCATTTTGATCTGATTCCTCAAATAGTAAAAAGGTACTAATTTTATATTGCATTCACAGTTACCTAGGAAATTATCCAGTTTATGTGCTATTTTATTTAGTTTTACTGTACCTTTTTAATGTTTAGTTTAAAAGAATATATTATGTTGTGCTTATACAGTGGGCTGGCTGTTACTGGATTGCAAAATTGATTTTGGTATCTGGTATATTGTTTTCCTCTGCTCTTCCTAATCTTTGTATATGTTTTATACATTGTCCAGCTAGTTGTTTGTCAAATTTTAGCTTCTAAGAATCAGTGTACAAGTTCTGTGTCAGAGAATTACACTGCTATTGAATTCTGGAAGTAGGCATTTTGCCTGAATTTTCAGCTAATCTTTCTTTAATTTTCCTTATTTTGTTAAATGGTACTGAGGCATTCTGTGTGTTGACTTCATTTAAAGGCTCCAGGAGGATAAACACAGAGGACATGGTCAGAAATAACTAAAACTGGTATTTTGAGATGATCTCTCAACTAAAGTTCATAAAAGTACTTTCTGTTGCATTAATACTTGCCTATAGAGTTATGCAGTTTAAATACCACTTTATTCAGTTTCAGTACACTTGTCATTGTTTCATTAAAAAATGCTCTGCTGGGTTTGTACAGCGGACTGGCTATTACTACATTGTTAAAATGTTTCTGGTATCTGATTTAGTGTTTTCTTCTGCTTTTCCTAAACTTTGCTTCTGTCTTATAAGTTTTGCAGTTGTTTTTAGTCAAGTATTAGCTTCTATGAACGAGGGGCAGTGGGTCTGTGCCAGAGAATTAAAAATCTGTATTTTGAAAGTAGGCATTTTGGCTGATTTCCTAGCTAATTGTCTAGTGGTCCTTTAATTTTCCATGCTGGTATAAACAACACTGGACATCACAACACATGGTGCTAAGCTAGATACATTGCAGGCTCTTCCAGTGTCAAATTCTCTACAGACAAACTTAGTCATTCTCCCACCCATTAAGAGACTGTAGCTGTATTCCCACATTGCCTACTAATTACATTCAAGCCACATAATAGCTTAGATAACTGGGAGCTATTCTTTTCTTATCCTTTTTACATTTTCAACTGGTATGCTACAAATATATTTATTTTGTTTATTTATTTATTGCAGTGTTTCACTTGTACAGCGCAAATGGGCAGAAAGCTACTCCTTTTCAGTGGAGGCCAACGGAGAAAAGCCCCAGAAAAATTACATTACATAAAGAACATAGTAAACAGAGGTATACAAGTAATTAACAAATATAAACAGAATATCATTAATTAACTGCAGCATCATATAAACAACTATGAAACATATTTGGAAATTAACTTGTTAGAAGGAAAGAAATGGTGGAAATGAATGATTGAGAGAATATTTTAGGACAGGTAAAAGGAAACAGCGGGAGAGGTAGAGGACAAGGAGGTGACTTTAGACCAATAACTGCAGATATAGTGCTCAGAAAGAATAGGAGAAAATAAGGGGAAGGACAGTTATCATCCAGGACTTGTGCTTATACATAACCAGTTATCTTATAAGTATTTTCTTGTATGTGCTTTAAAAGAGTTGGTGTTTATTATTGGCTGGATTGACAAAGAGCTACACAAAGTGTAGCAATTATGTTAACATTGTGCAGTGCCACTAGCACAGCAGTGTGCTATTTGGTATTCAATAATTGTCTCTACATGACTTGTAGAGGTGCCAAATGCAGAAAAATGGCAGAATATGCTAATAAAAGTATAAAGAGCCAAAGTACATGCTAATTAACCAATCCAATATGGTAGAGCTATTCAGGAATCTATAAAGCAATTGTATACACTCAGTGTAGGCTTTTGCCATGTACATCAAACCTCTATGGACTGCAGGCATGATTACACTTAGAAAAAAAACATATTAGGGATTGCTGCTGCTATTTTTATGCTGTGTGTGCAAAATCAGGATGCTTCTGTTGCTACTGCCAGACCACTGGTAAAACGAGGAAGGGTGTTAGATGCTGTTTGACTTGTCATGGACGTCATGAAATAGAAATTGTTGAGAGTTATAGGGTAGACAGGGAAAGTGGAAGAAATAAGCAACATCTGCCCCCCCCCCACACCTAAGGCCACAGGGAAATCATGGAGAATCCATCCCAGTGGAAACAAAAGTATGTGCAGCATTATGTATACCAGCTACTGGTAGTTTTCAGAGACCACTAGGGGTGCAAAGGAGTATACTGTTTCCCACAAATACCACAGGAGACAGCAAGGATTGTGCAGGAATTCTATGCAATAGCACCTTCCCTGATGTTTTGGGGGCCATAAATTGCACGCACAGAAATAAAAGTCACACCTGTGGAACAGAGAAGGTGGTACATCAACAGAAATGTTTCCCACTCTATAAACTCTCAAGTTGTCTGTAATGTCCAAGGGACCATCTACAATGTCTGTGAAAATAAACCAGGCAGTTTCATGAATTACACATATGCCACACCTATGAGCTGTATGCCAGGTTTGCTAGGGGTGTCATTCCTAAATGGCATCTAGTGGGGGGGTGCAGGTTATATACTGGAGCCCTGGCTCATGACACCCATGAAAAATCCACACAACCCCACTGAGCAAGGATGCAATGAGGCCCATGTTCAAACAAGAAATATCATGGAACATGTTTTGTTTGCTTAAATCAAGGTGCAGGTGTCTAGGCACAACAGGAGGTACACTGCAGTTCGACCCAGGCACCTGTGCTAAAATATCTACAGTCTGTGTCATGTTGCATGACATAATTCTCAGGAAACAACTTCAACAAGGACAAAAAGGGGCAGGACCACAGTTGCAAGGGCCACAGGCAAGGCAATCATCAGCAGCAAGTACAGATGAGAAGTCTGAGGGAGAACAACCAACTGCAGATGTTGCTGGCAGATGGAGCCATGCACAGTATGCCCTGGATCTGGCTGGCAGGCAAAGGATAGCACAAACAGTTACTACCTAGGTCATAGTCTAAGATGCCATACACACATACAGATTGGAAAACCGGTGCCTGTCAGACACCACAACCAGTGTTCTGATAGCATCAGACAAGGACAACCCCCAAGGACACATTTGTTACCCGTACTAAAGACAGAGTAAGTGTGGAAACTGTAAAGAAAAAAACATGATATATAACTGATTGCTCTCATATGGAAATATGTATATGTCCCTAAGCAGGGTCATTTGTCAGTGGTGTACAGTTATGTCAGTAATATCTCTTCTGTAAGATGCTTGCAACGTACAGTTATCTGTTAGCAATAGTTTGCATCAAGCACCCTAGTGGCAAGAGTGTGCAGTTAGAACTTGTATGATCGAAGACTGCTGGAACAGGGCTTAGTTTTTAGCTTTTTATTGGTTAATTGTTTAAATCAGTTTGCTTATTTGCTACTGTTATATTTAAAAAAAAAAAAATATATATATATATATATATATATATATATATATATATATATATATATATATATATATATATATATATATACATACACACTTTATGCACCGCCACTTAGCTAGGTTTGAAGTGTTCCCGGCATCATAAAGTGTGCTCTTCAAATTTTCCCTTAGAACTAGCCAGTTTTTTTAGTTTTAGCACTAAAATCTGTTTCTTTGAGCTCAGCACTTGTTTAGAACACATTGTAAGCACTAAATAAGCTACAAATTACTACAGCACTCAACTTTCCTCATTTGTCTAGAGGAAAACAGTTTTAGTACTTAATAAATAAGCACCTATCCAGGCATGTCTAACAATCAGCTCCCGGTGTTTTCTCCTGTCTACCTGATGAATCTGGGAATCTTGGGACAATGCAGCAATTGCTTCATGTACACAGACAACCTTCTCCTACTACCACACAACACTAAAACCTGTGAGAGATGCACTTATATAGCCAAACTGGAAGCAAGCTCTCTTCACCCAAGACTGGACTAGACAGTCAAGAGGAGAAGTTAAACACTTGCACCACACCACACTCAGCACATAGTCCCTCAAAACCTACACCACCAAAACACCCACATAGAAACACAAAACACACACCTACATTTGTTGAGGCTCTCAATAAAAATCTGCACAAGCAACAGAGACCTCCAAAGCAGAAACGCAAGCAACCTCAACTCCCCAACACAACCCAAATGACATATAGCCCACTAACTCAGTGTGCCACTCAACCACAGCCCATAAGGCATAACAACGTACCCAACACTCTAGTCATAGGTGACTCTATAGTCAAGCACACTGATGATCCACTCACCAGGCTAAACAAGGAGAAAGTTACTGTCAGCTGGCTGTCGGGTGCCAGGATCTGCCACATAACGCAGGCACTCAGGTCATTCCACAACAAGTACAAAAATGACTCTGTCATTGTCCATGTTGGTGTGAATTACCTGAGACATACCTCTCTTGACTACATGAAAAGAGACATGGAGGAGCTCTCCGATCTTGTAGACCAGGCAGGTATGACCCTAGCCCTGAGTAGCATCCTGCCATCACCCAGAATTATACTACAGTACAAATACAAAATGATTGACTTCAATAACTGGCTAAGCTTCTGGTGTTGTTCTAAGGGGATCCAAGATCTGTCTGCCTGGGATGACATGGTTGACAGACCACGGTGTTTTGCCAGAGATGGCCTGCACCCTGTCACCCTTGGGATTCTGGATACTGGCTAAGGCTGTTGCCACCCCTACAGTACCTTTTTTAGGCAAGGTTCAAATGACAAATTCACCACTGTAACAGGTACAAGCAAGCAAAATTTGAGGGTAATGCTACTCAATGCTAGAAGTCTAAACCTCAAAATGCATTCACTAGAGGCACTCCTTAAAATGGAGAACATTGACATCTGTGCAGTGACAGAGACCTGGTTCAAGGCTCCAGAGAGCACCCCTGCATTACCAGGCTATAATTCATACCACACCTTTCAGCCACCTAACCTAGACGGCAACATTAAAGGCAGAGGCATGTCCATATTCATTAAGGTTATCCACGCCTCAGGGCTAGTTGCTCAGCATAATGCATCTGAGATTATCCAACTGCAATTAACTCTGGGCAAGACTGTAATCCAAATTGTAACTTGCTACAGATCCCACACCATGCCTCAGGATTCCCACTCCTCAATTCTTGATACACTGGAAAATATTATGCTACAACCTGACACTCTAATAATGGACGATTTCAACTACCCCACCATTAACTAGGAAAACTACTCATGTACCAACTCTTTTGCTCAACATTTTCTGGAATTCATAAATTCTAATGCCTTGGATCAACTTATCCACACCTCCACCAGGGGCAGCAATATCCTAGACCTGGTCATTACCAACATGGGTGACCAGTGTTTCACACCAGAGGTCAATTCCTTGTTGGTCAGATCCAACCACAAGCTAATCACCCTAGACATCCCCCCCCCACCCCCCATTAGGGAAACCACCGTAAAATATTTCTCCAAAGCCAACTTCACACTTCTTAAGACAGAAGTAGCAAACTTTACGACACCCATGCAGACAGACAATAGAGGTACGACTGCTGAATCCTACACAAATGCACTTTATAAGCACTTACATGAGTGCATGGATTGTGCTATATCTCCAAAAAAAGGTAGCCAATCTAGTGGTCCCCTGTCATAAACAAACTCTACAACAGAAGAAAGAAACTGTTGCAAAAAAGAGTAAAATCCCACGATTGGAGGAAGTCTCTGGTCAGCCTCAGTAAGAAGCTGAGATCCCTCATAAAATCCTCCAAAGCTAGTTATGAAAATAAAATCACCACTGATTCTAAAGACAACCACAAGGCATTCTATAGCTATGTTAAGAATCTCAATGGCAACACTCAGATCTGATCTGAGTTACAGCAAAATAGCACTAAATATACAGAACCAACTGATATTGCCAACATCCTGGCAGATAAGTTCAGTGCTGACTTTACCCCCCTCTCACCCCCTAAAGGGCCCATCTCTATACTGGAAGAATGCAAAGCTCCTGTAATCACAGCTGCACAGGTAAAAACCACACTCTCCAAAACCAAGAGCACAGCAACCATGGGACCTGCTAACATCCCAGGCTATGTTCTACATGAAATGCAGAATGAACTGGCACCCCACCTAAGCATCATGTTCAATCATAGCCTCACTTCAGGCTTTGTGCCCACTGAATGGCACACAGAAATGGTTATCCCACTCCACAAAGGGGGAACCACCATGGACCCCAGGAACTACTGCTCCATTAGGCTAATGAGCCTGTTCTGCAAGGCCATGGAACGTATCATCATGGATCTTATACACAAAGACATTGGTAATCTCCAAACTCCGGACCCCACCCAGTTCGGGTTTGTAAAAGGCAGATCATGTCTCCTAAATCTGATAGACTTCTTTGAAGCAGTCACCAAAGCCATTGATGAGGGTAAGGTGGTTCACACAGCCTATCTAGCTCTCACCAAGCCTTTTGACACCATCCCCCACTCTGGAATTATACATAAACTCACTAAAGTATATATAAATCCCTATGTTACAAGATGGGTTGCCAACTGGCTCACTGACAGAACCCAAACTGTGAAAGTAGCAGACTCCAAATCCGACTTCAGACCAGTGACAAGTGGAGTTCCACAGGGTTTAGTCCTGAGTCCTCTCCTGTTTGGTATGTACTTTTCTGAAGTACAGGCTAACACAGAATGTCTTTGGCTAATGAAGTTTGCAGATGACTGCAAACTAGCAGCCATAATCAAAACTCCTAATGATGTGGATATCCTACAAAAGGGCCTCACTGAGACAGATGCCTGGTGCCAAAGCCATGTCCTCAAGCTCAATGCTAAAAAGTGCATTGTTATTCCCTTTCATAAAAACTCTGTACTCATGAGCTACCACATAGGTGGTAGTCTACTTAACACCAAAAGTGTGATAAGAGACCTTGGGACACAGGTGGACAGTAGTCTCTCCTTTGATAATCACATCACCACATTAGTCAGGAAATCCTTCTATGTGGCACACCTCATCACAAAAGGTTTCTCATCCAGGAAAAAAGAGGTCATTGTTCCCCTATACTCATCACTCATTAGACCCATTATAGAGTACAACGCCCCTTTTGGTATGTACCTCACAAGACATCTACAACAACTGGAAAGGCTGGAGAAATACCTCACAAAGAGGATTACTGGCCTCAAACAGATTCCCTACACAGACCGTCTCAAATAACTCCAGCTTTACTCGGTCACATATCACCAACTCAGAGGTGATCTCTGCCTAACATACAAAGCTATGTCAAACCCAGAGCTATTGGACATGCTCCACTTGAAGAAATCCCAATTCCTTTGAGCTACACACTCTAGGGACCTAAACCTTGTCACTACAATAAACAGAACATGCTAGATGGATATATTCCTGTCCCAGAGACTTCCCATACTCTGGAACAAACTACCTATCAATATCAAACAAAGCTCCTCATTAGCATTCTTCAAGAAAAATCTTGATGATTAGATGGGAAATAAAAAATTAACCCCGGAGGTCACCTCTGTGGCTCTGCTCATGAGGGGCACAGGAAAATAATTTTCTTGGGTGGCGAAAGCCAGGGTACCTTTTTGGCTAGGCTTATATAGACCCTAGGGCCAATAGCCTAGTACCTACCCATGAACATATGAACCTTCCATAAAACAAGGAACAGGTCAATTATATTCTCATTTGTATAACTATACCAAGAAGCAAGACTGAATAGCCTAATGCTTCTAACTCTGTAATGACAATACTAACTGAAATGCAATACGGTTCAACAATATAGAAGTAATCCATTCACACATGAGTAGGAACAAGAAATGCACAACTTTAGCCCTGCAATACATATTGATAAATACAATCTTGTGAAAAAGCCAGCATATGCTATCCCCTGTGTGCATCAGACATAAATCCAACCTTAAGTCACAAAGACATGTGCAAACAGCAGTACATGGTCATCATCATTTGCACATGATGGGTGGGGGAGGGTACAACTGGCACCAAAGAAGTGAGTGTGTACAATTAAGAAATGCATGTATCTCTCAGAGTACACAGTGTTAGGAGCCAGTAACAACAGATATATAGCAGTCAACTGTACTGTATAGATAGCTTGCATGTGATAGTGGTATGGGCAATTTTTCAATGTGTGGGGGCATCTGTATGAACATATTTAACTGCTTCCATCTGAACCATATTTACTTGCAGAAAGAATGTCTTCTACAAAGGAATGACTTCCAAGATAAAATTGTAACTACACACATGTAATCCTCTCTGAAATGTATTGTTCATTCATAAACTAATATATGTCAAATTTCCATGATAGAGTGGTAGCTCTCATGTGGCAATACCAGTTAATGCAGTAACTTGCAATTGTTACATCCTTTATCCTGTGGGTTCGGTTCCTAGCTGTTACAATAATATTTTAACATTGGGTAAGCCCTAAAACGATAATATGTCAGAATTAAGCATCTTTCACATTCTAAACTGCAGCCCATCAAAGCCATGCCACTAAGCAATCCACTGTTGAACATCGAAGCCTTTGATAATGGGTGGAGCATATTTTGCTAGTTTGACTTTTGCAGACATGGCTAGTGATGGAGAGAATGGTGCTAAATTTAGAGCTCAAAGGTGGAATTCTGAAAAGTCCAATATATTTGTGACACACGTCATGAAGTCCTACAACCAGAGGCTGCTGCAGGGATTATACCAAGTTTTGGTATAAGGCTGTAGCTTGGAATAGCTTAGCCAAGCCCATCTACACTGCAACTAGTATTCCAAGCAATGACGAGCAATGTTGTCACTATAATAGCAACCTTAAAAAGCACAAGCAGGACTTCCTAAGCTGATGGGATGCTGAATGTATTACTGAAAACACCTCCCACTGAGTTGTGCAAGTATACTGACCATAAACTGTCTATGATATGGCATTAATTATCTAACAAGCCAACACACAGTTACTCATTATGTTTTCATATATATTTATTTTTTTCTTGTGATGGGCTGCTGCAGAGGAGATAGCTGCAAACCATGAGGTGCACCAGGAGAGATAAACTTGGTTCAGAGAGGGACAATGTAAGTATAATTCATGTAAAAATTCAAGCCATATTGTTATTTTCATTCCCTCAATCACTAACATTTCAGGCAGGCATACACCATCTTTCATCTCAAGCATGCACCCCTTCATAAATAACTCTTGCTGATTGCATTAGATAATCAGAATACCGGCTTTACTGGGTGTGGGTTCAGTACCCAGAAGCATCATTTTGTTTTAACTGATAAGTATTTATAATAGCTTAACTGCAGTCTGTCTGGAAGACTTATATTATGGTAATTGTAATTATTAATATAGAATTCATAATTCCAATGCATTATAATAAAATAAAGGCAGCTGCTTCTTATATCACAGTAGTGACATTTGGTTGTTTAATGAAACATAGATACCTTTCCATCATATATAGAAGTTTCAAAGGTGTGCAATATTAAATTAGAATTATTTATGTATCATGAAACCAAGTTTGTTTAAAATACACAGTACTATGACATGCCACATATCTGTCTCTTTTTTGTCTCCCCCAGCCTTTATCTCTTACTTTTTTGTGTGATGGTATATTCTATAAAAAAAAACTGCTGTTTGTATAACTGCTGATGAAAACTAATGATCAACAGCACAGAGTACACCAACCACCATGGTTCAGTCAGCCATACCTCTACAGATGGCAGCACAAACACCCAGCACTTCAGGGTCACAACCTGTCAGAGTTTCCTCTATAACACTTGCAGTACCTGCTCCAGCTATGCAGGTAGCTCTTCCACAGCTGGTGGTGCAGTGGTACCTTCCGGGTGCAGTAGTGATGACTGTGGTAATTTTTGTCACCTGGCAGAAGCTGACAGGGTTGGTGGAAGATTCAATGGAGAGGGGTTTCAGTATATGTATCTGCAGGATTTAAAAGGTCCTTGATCACATTACAAAAATGATGCTTTGTCCAGGGAGATACTGCATGAGACAATAATGACAGTTGTGAGGGTGAGGACTAGGTTATCACTGTTCTCAATCTGGATGTGGGTGCTCCCCTGATGTTCCCCTACTTATCCATAATCATGGTGTCACCCAACCTTTTGTCTCCACACCATCCCTGTCATTTTTGTATGTC
Organism: Protopterus annectens; assembly: GCF_019279795.1. Lineage (NCBI taxonomy): Eukaryota > Metazoa > Chordata > Ceratodontiformes > Protopteridae > Protopterus > Protopterus annectens. The sequence continues at coordinate 1,340,506,530 of NC_056733.1, forward strand.
CTTTATGTCTGCAAATGCTTCTTAACCCACTCTACCTACCTGACCCTCATTCCTAAGCTCCTTTCCCAATATTTTTCTCTCCCCTCCCCAAAAATGGGCACCTGTCCCACAAAAAATTACTCTCCATTCATGACTCTCCACTTCACCAAAGTGTCATCCTGACACAATTGGTTCAGTCCAATTGGTCATACAATGTTATTCTGTTGTTGTCACACATTTCTGGTGTGGTGTCTCTACAAAATCATGAAATTGTGTATACAATTGTACTTTTGTCTTGTGAAGAAGTGGATAACAATGATGCTCTCCCATGACCCTCCTGCAAATTCCTGTATTCTTTTTCCTGTGCACTACCATCTGCCTGCCAACTCTATTTCACCACTGTCCTATTCACCCTTTTTTCACATGTTTAATCTGGTCAAAAAACAGATTCACACAATACACATGGCCAGAAATGGCCCATTGAAATCCTTCAATTTATCTCTTCAGCATTTGTGGGGAGTTTGGCAGTGCAGCAATATCAAGTGAAAGTGAGTGCTGTTTGACATCTTAATGGAAAAGATGGAGATTTTCATTAATCTGTAATGGTCCAGTTACTGTCATTCAAATGTGCTTAAATCCACTGTGCTGTGGGAATACAGAGTAATGACATATAAAAAAGGCAGTGCTGTGATACAGTTATTTAAACAATTCTTAGGCTGCTGGATGTATTACCTTCACAGCTCCTATGTGGTGTGTTGAGATAGTTGCCCTGTTTGTAACCTGATACTTTGGCATAGTATCATGGGTTCAGCTGTAGCTGTATGTCAATTTATTATGTTGTAACACATCATATTTCTATCATATATTTAATTGTAAATGTCTGTATTTCTCTCCATATAACACATTTTCTTAACATAAAATTGGAATAGTGCAACAAAACATCACTTTCAAAAACATTACAGCCTCAACAGAGAGACTTATTAAGCTAACCTTATTCCCATTAGGTATTCTACTTGTCCCACAAAAACATATTGCTGTTATTCCTCTCTGCATCTGTCTCTAAATCTCTCTGTTCACCCATCCTTCTTCAATATGTTGACAGTGCACTTCAATAGTGTTATCTTAAGACTGTAAAGCAATGATTCCTTTGTGGCATGATGAGCTAATGGTCAGATATGTAGAAAGAATTTTTAATAATTTCAAGGGTTCTAATCCAGCCATTAATAAGTCTTACTGAGTGTTTTTGGTTCACTAATTTAGGCATACCTGTTGGTTACATATTGTCGTGAAACACCATTATGCTTCTTCTGTTATAATCTACTTTGTCCCTACCTCCATGTCAGTCTGCCGATGTACCTTCTCACTTCTGTATCAATATTCTCCCACCTCTGCATTTGCACCATGTCTGGTCCTCTTTGAAACATATTCAAAGAGGGCTAATCGGAAGTGCACAGCTTATGGCAATATCTTTGGATTTGATTAATTTTGTCCACATTACTCTGCTTTACTTCTCACTTCTGTGCTAAGCTATTTGTAATTTTAAACAAGATGACGAGTTGCATGTACAGATTACAGTGGTCACTAGAGTAATAAAGATTAGTATTCACATTTCCTGAAATCCACTGCCAAATATGAAGTCTTACAATTTTTAATTTAATGTTCCGTTCCTTACATTCTGCGCTGCTGCTTTGAATTGAATGTAGACTCACTCCTGGATGGATTTGTGCTGCTGCTGTTTCCATGAAGGTGTGTGAGTGTATGCAATGTCCTACTTAGGGATAACTGGTAGTTAGTTAATTTGCACAGGCTCAAACCCTGTACCTTAGTTGTTACAGGAAACAAGAGTTTGAATCTTGTACCCAACCACCAATGTATTAAAATAATTTTAAGTTTCAAAGAGCTGAGTACATAGCTCTCAAATTCCCAGATTTTTGTCGCATATTTTAGATATTTTCCTCATAAAACTTGTGGTTTTCTGGCAAATCAGTGAGGACTAAATTCACAAAATAATGACATCCATTTAAGTTTCAGTCTTTATATCCTTCAGAAAATGCTTGGTAACACAAAACCTTTTACTTTAGCAACTTTCTAAACTTATACAAGCAATATTTAAAAATTGTCCCTAGTTTTGGGCCTTTGTCCACCCAATTAATTTTGGCTTTGTCCATATTACTTGTGCTACAATGTTGAGAGGTACAGTTGAGTGTCAAATGCATTTTACCAGGAATTGAGAGCTTCAGGAGAACAGTAGTTTACTGCTGCTCATGCTATCTGTTTATAATGTGCAACTGTTTAGCAAATGGTACCACTATTGTGGTAGAGAATTTAAAAGCATTGTTAGTAGCACAACAGGTCACACTGTGATGCAGAAGTCTCTGGGTTCTACTACCATAGCAGGTGGATTGCTAATACTGTGTTGTACTTTAAGGGGGATGGGTTGCTGCAGTCCTAAGTATGTCCTACTGTGGAAGAGATGCTTAGTAGCTATGAACCTGTTGTCAGTTTGCCATCCATTTCCTACTGCAAAATGGGGTGGGGTGCTGCAGTCCTGAATATGTCCTACTTTGGAGATGATGCTTAGTAAATATGAACCTGTTGACAGTTTGCCGTCCATTCCCTGTTGCAATATTACCAGCTTACCATTATTTTTTTTAATTTAACATAAACAATTTATTCTTCAAGAGCAGCAGGCACTGAAGTTGTAGATGAAGTACTGAAATATAAAGTTGTTTACTAGCAGCAACCTCTTCATTAGTTACAGATCGCTTTAAGGTGCAATTATTCAGATGGCTTTTACTTCTGTAGATATTTTGCATATTGAATAATACTGGTGGATTGAAATGACAGAAGTTTGAGTAGACTTTTATTGATGAAATATTCTGAACTGGGCAGTTTTGTCATTGGTTCATACATTTTGTTTCATCTCTTATTGGAAAAACGTTTTAAACTACAAATTTAAAACACTCTAATAAGTGGTGATGTATTTTACAAGGAATATAATTTAATATGGTAAGGAAGGTGAATCAAAGAAAACATGCATGTATGCATGGTCCTAAAAATGTGTTCAAGGGGGCTATAATTTGAAAACAGCCCAAAGATAAATTTTATCTGCCAATGGTCAGGTGTTTTTCTTTGAATGTGGGTTTCAATGCTGTTTGAATGAATGTGAATTTCAAGGGCTGAGAAATTTTAATTGTACATCTGTTTGCATTGTGAGATTATATTGCTTTGTTTAGCAAATGTTTATCATCATTTGTGCTATAAAACTTAAAATAAAAGCTTTAAATTAAATCCAAATAATCATTGTAGAAGTAAAACAGAAAACAGTATGTGCACTGAGAGTTTTAAACAGTGTTTATGGTAACTGGGGAGAAATAGCCAAGTAATGGAGCTTTAGAATGGCTGCAAGGAGGTTGTTTATAAGGGGCCCCAATCCATTACCCTGCCTAGGGCTGCATTTGACTATGATCTGGCTCCGATGACTTGCATGTTTGTCTTGCCAATGCACATAGTACAAGTATGAGACAATACAAGTGTGTAATCATCCCGACATGAAGTCATGGCAATGTTTGATTAATAATCCACTGGTATGCAACACTCAATGTGTATGTCATCTCATTTTGTGTAAAATGTCAATGTTTCTCATAACACAATGTATATTAAGGTCAGTACCTACATTTCATTATAAAATATGTCATTACATGTGACAAGTATAATGATGCTACATTGTCCTGTGCACACACATATACATTTGCTGCAGACCTTTAATGCATAGTAACAGCTATTCCATGCTTTTTTAACAAATATTCTGATAACCAGTTCCCCATAGGTATTGTCTGTCTTCTCCTGTGGCACTTGCAACTAATGCAGTGCTGTCTAGATTGTGTAACCTAGATAGGTAGGATGCTTGATGCCCAACATCAAAGACTTGTTTGTGCGTGTGACTTGGTGGTGTATCTACTTCTCCTGCTAATAATTCATTTAACTGTTCCATAGCTTCTTAATCCCAGTTTTTACAGAAACATCTTCTCTGACACACACTGATGATGTCATCCTGACAAAAGTATACTTTCTCGCCTTAAGAGTCAGACTTATCCTGTGGCACTGATAACTAATACAGTGCTCTATAGCATGCACAAGCTGGGTAGGTAGGTTTAATTCCCAACAAGGATGTTTGTGTGTGTGTGTGTGTGTGTGTGTGTGTGTGTGTGTGTGTGTGTGTGTGTGTGTGTGTGTGTGTGTGTGTGTGTGTGTGTGTGTGTGAGACTGTGTGCACCACTTGGTGCTATATCAACTTTTCCTTATAATAATACATTTAACTTGTCTCACAGCTCCTTTATCCCAATTTTTACAGAAACATTCTCTCTGAAATTCACTGATGAGGTCATCCTGACAAAAGTACACTCTCTCCCCTTAAGAGTCAGGCATATTGTGTGGTGCTTGCTATTAATACATTGCTCTCTAGATTGTGTAACCTACATAAGTAGAAGATTCAATTCCCACCATGGAAGACTTTTGTGTGTGTATGAGACTGTGTGTATCACTTGTTGGCATATCCATGTCTTCTAAGAATAATAAATGTAACTGTTCTCACACCTCCCTTATCCCAATTTTTATAGAAACATCCTTTCTGAAGCACGCTGATGAGGTCATTCTGACCAAAGTGCACTCTCTCCCCTTACAAGTCAGACTTCTCCTGTGACACTTGTAATTAATAAAGTGCTTTAGATTGTGTAACAAGATAGGTAGGAGGTTTAATACCTACCATGGAAGACTTGCATGTGTGTAATGCTTATTGCTGTCTCCATTTTCACTGAAGATAATGCATTTAAATGTTCACACTTATCCCAATTTCTACAAGAACATCCTCTATGACATACACTAATTAGGTCATTCTGACAAACATGCACTCTCTCTCCTCTTAAAAATCATATTTCTCCTGTGATACTTGCGATTAATACAGTGCTTTTTAGATTGTGTAACTAGATTGATATCCACCATGGAAGACGTATGTGTGTCATGCTTTTGTTGCTGTTTCCATTTTCCCTGAAGAGAAAGCATTTAAATGTGTACACAACTTCCTTATACCAATTTTTACAAAAACATCCCTGTATGACATGCACACTGATGGGCTCATCCTGATAAAAATGCAGTCTCATCCCTTAAGAGTCAGACTTCTCCTGTGGTACTTGCAACTTGTACAGTGCACACACACATACACACACACACACACACACACACACACACACACACACACACACACACACACACACACACACACACACTCTCTCTCTCTCACTCTCTCTCTCTCAATTATATAACTAGATAGTAGGAGTTTTGATGCTCATCTTGGAAGACTTGTGTGTGAGGTTTTTACAGCTAGGTGAGCATGTGCACAATCAACCTGTACTCTGGATAAATGTTTTAAAATAATACATGACTACACCATCGCCTAAGCCCACCTTTCCCATTCACAACTTCATTGCAACACATGGCTGTTGCTATGCACACCATTTTTACTGTAATAATTAAAATTTTTGATGCATTTCATAAATAAAACTTTGCTTTCGGAGCAACACTATGTCCACAAATTTGTAAATTAATGATTCCAATAACAATGCCATGGGTTGATAAATATCCATTTATATTTTTCATAGGGAAAGTGATGCAAACATTTGTTTATTGTGGTGGGCGAGGACATTTCAGTTCTTCAAATGGCAGGTATTTTGTGTGGAAACAATATGAGCAGATGACTACAACATTATATTTATATTGTCTGCCTATACCCCTGGTTCAACCCACTAAAGAAGTCATTCTTTTGCAAGTGAACTGAAGCTATTTGAATGTCAGACATCTTCTGGGGTGCTTGCATGTCTGACACTATTTTCTATAATGTATAACTAGATAGGTAGGGTATTTTAATACAGCAGTGCTTAACTTCTACAAGAGGGACTGCCAATGGAGTCTGGATTGTTTTACACACATTTGTATTGGCAACTTTAACAAGCAGTGATTGGTTACAAAATAATGCTACCAGATACATCTCCTTGGCAATACACTGCTGATGTCATCCCTTCATAGATACTGTACATCTTAATTGTAATTATTAGTCTCCGGTGACACTGACTGATGATAATTTGCCATATAGATGGTGTAAGTGGATAGGTAGTTGTTTTAATTCCATCACAGCTTCAATAGTGTGATAGTTATTACTGTAATATACCATTGGCCACATCACAACTATGTTTATATATCCTGCCATTTGTGAGATTGAATTACAGTAGCACTCTGTGACACAGGCAAATCCTAGTATCACCAGGGGAAATAACTTTTTATCCACACAATGATTGCATTCTGCTTATGTACCTGCAGTATGTCGCATTTGGAGTGTGCATTCTCTTTTGATAGTGTACTTTGTACAGTGTGTAACTACATATGTAGGATGTCTGAGTCCAGCTAGAAGTATGCCAGCTATGAGTAGGGATATACTCTGTAAAGGCTGAAGAGCCGAGGCGCTAGATGAGTCTACATTTTATGCTTTGTATTTGCAGCTAACCAGATTTTATTGGATCCAGTGTGTGCTTATTTTACTTGTTTTGTAGGACTACATTGTGGATCTACTACTGGACTGGACTATAATTTTAATAAAATATAAAGGTAATCATTAACTTCTTTGTTTGTGTGGTGGTGAGCTACATATGTAGGATGTTTGAGTCCAGCTACGAGTATGCCTTTTACCATTGCACTGAGTTTACTAGTCTGAAAAATCATATATGATGGGTAGATGTACAGTGTTATTCTGTACTTTGGACTCTTTTTAGCATAAACATCCAACTAATGAACAGTGATGATGTCATTCATTTAACCGTGCAGTGTCTCACTTGTACCTGAACATGGTCGCGGGGCACTTGTGATTCAGGCAATGATGTTCCTTCCATAATATATATAGGAAGTGTTATTCTGTGGCATGAAGGAATCATACAACATGCTGTCTGTTGTTGATGCGCTACAACAACTACAGTCACACATATCTCTTGAAGAAATAGCATAATATGATGCCTTCATAAAACCACATATATCAAATTGGGGTCTATATTAGAACACCGAACATTCAAAATGTCAACTGTTCTAATATCGAACCCTACCAATCAAAAATACCAAACATCAAACATTCCAAAACACATACACACAACACAAGCACACCAAACAAACAGCAATCCACACACACACACACACACACACACACACACACACACACACACACACACACACACACACCTAAAATCTTACACCTAACCCTACACTAAACTATACACACACCACTAACTATCCACTTACCTTAACCCAAACCCTAGCCCTAAGTTCCGTCACTATCGCACACTCACCTCACCCGCACCCTAACCCTAACTCACCTAACCCGCCCTAACCCTCATGTCCACACAATCGCACGCATAGCTAACCCGCACCCTAATCCTAACTCACCTAACCCGCCCTAACCCTCATGTCCACACAATCGCACACATAACTAACCTGCACTCAGTCGCACACTTACCTGAACCCGACCCATAACTTTCCAACAGAGCGCTGAAAATACCAAAGCAACAGAAACAGACAATCAAATTCGGCTTTCTGCTTCTTTGATATTTTCAGAGTTTGCTGATAATGGGTCGATATTAGAACACTCGACATTTTAAATGTTCGGTGTACTAATATAGATCCATCAAATTGTGCTGACATTTCTATAATGGTGGATTCATCTTGTAAAATATCATGTATTGTCTGTTGTCAAATGCTCGTGAGTTGAACATCCACATTCTGTGCCTGTTTGCATTGTTGTGCCTTATACTGCAATGCATGAATGAAATGTATCATAGTTATAATGTGTCTGTTTACAGTGTGAGAGTCTTCCATGATCCCTGTCATCTCGGAGATTGTTGAGCACACATATATATGATGTAATAAGTTACTATAAGTAGATTGTCATACTAGTTGTAAGATTTCAACTGTGATGCTTGTGATTCTTCCAGATGTCACAAGTCAGTAAAGTCACATTACTGTTAAGCCCGTTAAATGCTTGTAGCTGATAAACCCCTTTCCTATTGGGGCTACTGTCATTTCTTTGCATAAACATGTCCATTTATGAATTAATTGATATTACAGCTATAAGGTCCTTTTGTTCTTGTGTGTGTATATATATATATATATATATATATATTGAGATGATAATACAGCGGTGCTGTAAACTTGCACACATCAGTTCCCTGTATATGCCTCCTTATATGCAATAACTGCATTCTGTGCATTCATCCCATAATGTATATACTGCCCTTGCAAAGTGTTATCTCAAGTTATCATTTAATTAACATATATCACATTTTCACTCCCATATGGTACTCTGTAGCTTTATGTCCCTATCACATCCTTTATCAGAATGACTGTTATTTACATGCTTAACTGCGGCATTAATATTCGCATTAATTATCATTCCATCAATATTGCAGGTTTTATGTGAGAAATGCTTCTTTTATACTTTCATCACATTTGCCTGTGGGATACCAGTACACTTTAAAACATTTCCCCTCCCCAACATTGCTAAATCATTATAGCACATTTTGTGTACCAATTCTTCCATTTCACTTCCCTGCATCCTGAATTATTTCCCTGTACTTGCCCTTAATATGCCTGGGCTACACAACATATTTATATCTGAGCATTGCCTATTGGAGGTCTGTTCTGTTTACATTTTGTGCTCATGCTTGCAGCTCCTTTTCATGGTTGCAAACACTATTGCTGGCCATGGAAAAGTACTTGCAACAGTGTAGATGAGATAAGCAGCTTGCATATTTGAATAGCACCACTGTTCATCATGCTAACAAACTTAGAACAGGGCCTGTGAGATTGCTAATGAATCCCAGGGTATGTTTATTAAAGTGAGAAAAAAGAAGTCCCAAATTTTGGCCAGAATAAAGGAGGATAAACAGCCAACAGCTGAAATGTTAGCTTCTGTTACGATTAATATTTTATCAGGGGAATCTTAGTTTTTTTGAACTAGGGCATTTATCTGGATAATAAACAAGTTTGTGGAAGTGAATAGTTGAGAAAGTGTTAGATAATGCCTTAACTGCAACTACTGAAGTTTTTAAGCCCAGAAAGTAGTCTGTCCAATTGTGATGGTGATTGGTGGTAAATTTCACCACCTTACTGTGGCACTGTTCCAAGAGTAAGAGTTGAGTGAATTGTGCATTAATCAAGTTGAGAGCAAAGTAAAGTAGCATAGGGATGATAAGAGATTGAGCAATACTTTCTTTGGCATTATCTGTGAGATACTGTTTGACGCAGTAGAGTGGACCCAGCTTTTGGTGGGTGTTTTTCACTGCTTGTTTTATGTAATAATCAAATTTTATGCTTCGTCAGTAGTGACTTCTAGAAGCATAATTTGAATTACTATTTTTTTGTGCGAGTAATTTTTAAATAAATTCTTAAGCCATATTATTTATCCCTTTTTACACTACAAATGCATGCCACGTATTAATAAATTATGATTTTTTGGACTAAAAGGGAAGGTCAGCCAGCTTGTCCACCCTCAGTGGCCAGCTGCCACTACTGCATGTTCACAGACAATGAATTATTACTTAGCTCATTGCTTTCTTTATGTGAGAGTTGCAAGTACTTACCAGATTTGAGGCCTCCTTCTCACAAAAAACTTCAGCCTGTGCACAACACTCACCATTGCTTCATTTCACTCCAATACAGAGTAAACTGTCATATGCTGATGCCATTAAAAGTCCATCTTAAACCTCCAAAAACTAGTGAATTTAGGGCTCAGCATAAATCAAACCCTGCAAAATGTATTAGCACATTTGCAGTAAAGTGTCACCAGGTAATTATCCACCCCTAAACTAGTGCGCTTAGACATCCTTCTTACAAAAGTGTACTAGTGACAGGTGACTACATTGTCAGACACACTGACTCTGCTGTCCTAGGGTGGAACAAAGAGATGGTGACAGTGAATTGCCTTTCAGGATGCAGGATCTATGGCATATCAAGGGTCTTAAAGACTGCTAAGTCAAATAACTATGATTATTATATGGTAGTGGTCCAATGAATGTAAATGACATGTGACATAGTAGTGACATGGCAGAGTTCTCCCTGTATGTCAAAAATGCAGGTAAGACCTTAGTTTTGAGAGAAGTCCTTTCTTCCTTTTAATCAAGTGATGCCAAAGTACAGGAAAAGAAAATTGGCTTCAACAATTGGCTGCACAGTTGACATCATTCTAGGGGGACCCAGTATGTGTCAGCATGAGAGGAGATGCTATACAGCAACTGTTGTTTTGCCAGGAATAGCTTGTACCTCTCATTCCAGGACTTCTACATACTGGCTAATTATTAGATAGATTCCAACTAATGGATTGCCCAAACAAGCAAAAACAAATCAAGCACCAGACTATGTCAAGGCTTGTCTGTTCCTCTCCAGAAGTTTTAATAACAATTTCCTGAACCTGATGCCTTGCATCATTTGTAGCATATTTGTGGGTGTTGTTATAGAAACTGGGTTTAAAAATACAGAAAGCAAACTCTACTTCCAGGAGTTTGCATCTGCCACACCTTTCAGCCTGATGGAAACTGTGGTGGAGTATCCATATTTGTCAGGGACTACATCACTTCTAGGCAGATCCCTCACATCCCTAGATACTCAGAAACAGAACTTGTTGAGATCTAAATCACACCAAAAATGACAAGCCATCAGATCATAGCATGCTATGGAACCCCCTCTATGATCCCAGACAACTATGTTAGGTACTTAAGTATACTGGATGAACTCCAAAGCAACAAGAACTGCATTATCCTAAGAGACTTTAACTACTCAAGGATAAACTGGGACACCTATACTTCATCTGGAGGCTATGCCCAAGACTCCCCCAATTAAATAAACAAAAAATTTCAAAGAATCTACTAGTGGATAAAATATTGTTGGCTTGGTCCTTACCAACATGGCATCACTATCAACTATCTGGTACTCTCTTCTCCAGTTACATCTGATCACAGACTGGTAATATTTTCCTTCAAAATCTCCAGACAGTTGGGTACAAATATCACAAAGGTTAGAAAATTTAAATGTACAGAGCTTCACCAATTCTGTGATGAAGTCTGAAAATTCAAGTTTAATAGTATTAGCAATGAGAACATCAAATAGTTATGCAGCCACACTCTGTGTACAACCATAAATGGGTTGACCTAGGTGTTCCTATCAGATTCAAACAAAATGGAAAATTTAAAAGTAAACCAGCCTGGTGGTCCACATGTATAAAAAATGGAGTAAAAGAAAAAAGCTTCTTAAACTGTAGAGCAAAACTCAAAAAACTGAAATCAAGGCTAAAGCTACTAACAGAACTAAAAACACTAAAAGGAATATGAAAGCATCTCATGAACTTAAGACTAGCATCAGAAGCTAAAGACAATTACAATTCATTCTTTATATATGTTAGGAAACTAAGGAATAACACCCTGCTTTGCTCAAAACTTATGCAAAACGACACTGCCTACTTATTAAATAGAGATAATCAGAGAACTAACAAGCAAATTCAGTGTTACTTTCACCATCAAAATAACCATGCCAAGTCAACACATCCCACAGAATCTCAACACACCCAATAACAGCCAAAGGATACTTGCTAATGTTACTCTTCAAAATGAAAGACAAATCCACAGTGCCTGATAATGTACCCAGTTGCCTGATAAAAAGTAAAAAACATGCCCTAGTGGACCCGCTCATACAGCTTATTCAGCCTAAGTTTAACCAGTGGTATTGTTCCTGAAGTATGATACACATCTGTTATTATAACTCTTCATAAAGTGGACCTACCATTCATCCCAAAAACTACAGCCTCATTAGACTGACTAGTCTTTTCTGCAAAGCCATGGAAAACATTGTAACTGAGCTACTTAACTATGATATGATAAAATGAAAACTGGGTACCTCAGTGAAAACACACCATAAGCTCCATACCCGAAAAATAGTAAAGCAGCCAGTTCATAGCCCTTAAAAAACAAAACACCATTTATTGCAGTACAGATGTTAAGCACTCTCGTCCCTCTTAAACATAGTGGGACTTCATCTGTACCTGTACTACAATAAATGGTGTTTTCTTTTTAAGAGCTATGGACTTGCTGCTTTAATATTTTTTGGGTTTGTAGCTTATGGTGTGTTTTCACTGCGTAGCTAGTCTTGATTTTATTGGTTTCATCTTTCTGGTGCCTACCAGCATTTGTTTGAGTTTAACTATGATATGAAAAATCTTATAAGGCTTGACCCCCCCCCCCCACGCCATCCAGCTCAGCTTTGTTAAAGATAGATCCTGTCTCATAAAGCAGATTAATGTGTTTCAGAGAGAGTAACACAAGCTGTGGACACCCTGTCCATACAGAAATCCAGGACCTCTTATATCTTCACAAATCAAACAGTCCCATGAACAATAGAACAAAGAATATAAACAGGATTCAGCAAATAAGAAATCATGGTAGAGAGAAAGATTTGTTACACAACACTTACTCATTGTTTGGAACAAACTTCCTCTCCAAATTAATCAAGCTGATACACTTTCATCCTTCCAAAATGAGTTGGACAACTTGGATGGCTATGACTGGCCTGTTGGTCCTTGTAGAAGGTGGTAAGGTCCAAATAGAAGCACTGACAAGGATTAAATGGCCCCAAGGTCCAGTTGTCTCATATTTTCTATGATTCTATCATCAGTGTGAATGCCAGTTCTCTGTGGTTGTCATGTTGCCAGATGTGGCTCTGTTCAAGCCTGTACAACTTCCACACTAGAGCTATACTGTGCTAGTGCCGTATTGCTGATGTAGCATACCCATTGAAACTCTAGATCTTAATATCCATATGCAACTCTTGCAACAGTTTGAAGAGGAGATATATAAGCAAGGCCTCAGATGCACAAGAGGAGGTTCCACTGTCTGAATGTATCAGGATGATACAGCAGTTCAAGTCTGAAAAGGTGTACAAGATCTCCTTTGTAAGTAGTATCTTGTTCAGCAAGACCCTGCACACCTTCTGAGCAAGACCGTATCTGGGGAAGGAGCCTTATTTGTATGAAGATGTCCTGTACCACCAGTACATCAGAATGATCTGCAGTCATGCCACACAAGAGCCAGAAATATGTGAGATCATCTCACAAAACAGTAGTGTCTTAATGATACTTAGTTAACCTGACAGTATTAGCATTTAGCAAACAAACAAAATCACTTAAAACAAAAGGGCAATTTTCTTTAAAAAGCACTTTAGTCTGTACTGATACAGATGCAGTTTCTTTTCACACCATGCCTTTATAATTGCAAAGCTCATTGATGAATACCACTTTCACTTCATGCAGTGCTGTGTAAACACAGAAATCCCTGATATATCAGAGAGTAATCTGAAAATATTCTTCCTAACAATACTTTGCAGCTCTTGTCTGTGTGGTGAAAGGGACAAGGTTTGTGCCATCAGAATCTCTGGGAATGTGGGAATGTGGGAATATATATCGTCTTCATATAATGTGAAACCTGAGACAGTTTAACGTTTGTCCATCTCCATTTTGTTAAATAAAAAGAGTGTGGGCAGGATTCACGATGGCTTGCATGGAGTCTAAAAGTATTGTAAGACTTCATGCAGCCATCGCGATCCAGAGATCCTAAAACCTAAAACCTAACCTAAAACGGCTCTTACACGGACAGGGCGTGGATATGCTAATTAATTAATTAATATGTTAATTAGCCGAAAGGCATGCAAATGAGGTAATTTCACGATCCAGGAAGCAGAAACCTGCCCGTGTAAGAGCCGTGTTATCTGCAGAAATGTACTCAGTTGATAACTGAGTACCGTTCTGCAAATAACACAATGGAGCCTTGTCAGCTGCAAATAAAGGTTGCAAATGTCCCAGGCAGCATGCCAATGGCCAAATATGTGGCCACTGGCAAACAGAAAAATAAAAAAAATAAACCCACAAATGTGGGTTTTATGCAAAGCATGAATTTACAATGTAAGGGAATAGCAGGCTGAAAACAACATGGCCACCGAGTAGGGGTTGCTAAGGGGGGAAGCTGAGTGTAAGATATGTAACTAAGCATTAGTAGGCAATCCCATGTAAATGAGTGGTAGGATAGTGAATCGTGCTGTCACATAGGAAATGAGCACATTCTGTGCAGTGTAGGAGTAGGATAAGGGGGAGTAACAGAGTAGGAGATAGGTGACATCACAGGGGGGAAATGCAGCTCACTGGAGCACAGTGGCATGTGAAAGATGTCAGTCACACATCATGGAAAGAGGAGTGTCAACAAGTAGGCATGGGAAAGCCAAGAAATGGAAGGTGTACACTATGGATAACACCAAAGTTTCTTGCAGGGTGTGCATGCGTGCGCGCTGGTAGGCACGAGTAAGCTAGAGTGTGCGCGTGTAAGCGTGAGTGCACGCGTTTAAGGCAGAATACGCATGTAGGAGCCTGTTTAAACACATGTAAGCTTGTTTGCACTGGTGTGCGCACGTTCTAACCCAAATAAGCAGATTCTAGTCCGTCTAAGCATGTGTGTGCGCGTGTTAGCCGCTGTGAGCGTGTTTTGGCTGGTATGCGCATCGCTCCCCCCTGAGGAAACAGAAGGGAAAAAGGAAGCATGAGAAATAGTAGGAAGCTAGCAGGGATTACTGGCAGAGCTAGCAGGTGAAAACAATCAGAAGCAGGCAATTACACAGGCAGTACAGTTGCCCAGCCCAGCACTTAAAACTCTGCAAACAACAGTGCGGAATGTTTCTCTCAAGAGACACTGCAACAGAGGAGTAAGCTATTAAAAGTGAAAACTGAAAAAGCTTCACTCAGACCAAAAATGCTAGGGGCTGCCATAGCTGTTATAAGGAGACATATGCAACTTGCTGAGGGTGGTGACTATGCAAATGCTGCCGGACAACCCACAGTGAGGAGATGGAGAAGAGTGTACAGGCCCAGGGTCACCTACCAGGGGTTACATGAGCTGGAGATAGTGGAGCGCTATAGAGTAGACAGAAACCTCCTACAGCAAATTGTTGAGCTGTGCAGGCCACGCCTCACACACAGAACCAACAGAGGGGAACCCATCCCAGTGGAAACCACGGTATGTGTTGGCCTAAGAATACTAGCAACAGGTACCTTCCAGAGACCAACTGGTGATATGATGGGGATATCACAGGCATCAGCATCCAGGGTACTGCACCAGTTCCTGGATGCCATGTCAGCACATGTCGGTGATCATGTATATTTCCCCAATTCCCGTGAGGTATTGGCCAGCAATATGCATCTCTTCCAGCAAATAGCGGAATACCCTGAGGTAGTGGGTGCAATAGACTGCATGCATATATGCATCAAAGCACCAGCTGGTGAGCAGGGTAGGGCCTACATTAACAGCAAGGGCTTCCCCTCCATCAACTGCCAGGTCATGTGTGATGCCCAGGGCATAATAATGAATGTGTGTGCTGGCTGCCCTGGAAGCTACCATGATTCCCATATCTGGCATTTGACGCAGCTGTACCAAACATTTGCCAATGGGGACATCCCACATGGTCACTTAGTGGGGGATGCTGGCTACGCACTGGAGCCGTGGCTGATGACACCCATCAGAAATGCACACACACCTGAACAAGAACGCCATAATGAGGCACACGCACAAACACGAAATGTAATCGAGCGTGTGTTTGGGCTGCTCAAGTCATGGTTCCGGTGTCTGGACACATCTGGTGGAGCCTTGCAGTACTCACCAACTACATGTACCAAAATTGTCATGGTATGTGCTATGCTACATAATATGATTATGCGAAAACAGCTGCAGCAGGACTAGCATAGGGCTGGGCCAAACAGCCCCCCACCATTGCCAAGCCAATCACAGGCAGAGTGTGACTCAGATGAGGAACAACCTGAGCCTGCCCCAGTAGGCAGAAGGAGGCGTGCCCAGTATGCCTTGGCCTTGGCAAAGCGGCAACGCATAACACATACACTGGCTCAGTAGGAACCCTGGAAATTATACCTCTCTCTGACTCACACAGATAGTAAAAGGGATGCCTAAGTTGACACAACCTGCTTTCAAACATGTACAGGGAGTGTAGTATGTGCATCCAACATAGACAGCCCTGCAGCACCACCTGAGGCATGATTGCATGTATTAAGCAATGTAACACCATGTAGTATATGCAAACTTGATGACCCTGACTAACATCCTATCCTCACCAAGCATGATGCCATAATATGAAGACAAGATGATCAATTCAATAATTGGCTTAAGTATTACTGTTAGTCAAAGGGGATCCAATGCATGCCAGCCTGGGATGACATGCTGAGCAAGACACGATGCTCCACCTGCTAGTGATGGCATGCACCTATCACTCCTGGCCTTTTAGATACTGGCAAAGGCTGTTGTCACCCCCACCATGCCTTGAATAGGTAAGGCTCAAAACACAAACCCACCTCCATAGGTATCACAAGGGATAAGAACCTAGACGTAATGCTACCCAATGCCAGAAGTCAAAACTGCAAGATGTATGCAGTCTAAACTCCCCTCAGCATGGAGAATGTTGATATCTGTTCTGTAACAGAAAACTGGGTCAAGGCTCACAAGAGCACCCTAACACTACCAGGTTACACCTCATGCCGTGCTTTATAGCCCCAAAACATGGAACAAACTACAAAAGGAGGGTGACTAGCAATAATTGTCAAGGATAACCACACCCCCATGTTGGTACCACAACAAGAAGCAGCATGGACTATCCATGGTCAAGTAACAGTGGCTAAAACTGCCTCCTAGTTTACCCTCCTAACGCCAGGAACTGCACTTGGCCTACGTCGGAACACATGAAAATATCAAGCTCTCCAAACAACATTATATTGGGTGACTGAAAATACTCAAACATAGACTGGGAGCATTATTCTAGCTCCAACACCCTAGGCCAAAGGTTCCTAGAATTCATAAACCAAAATGCTCAGGAACAACTTACCACTCCCACAAGAGGGATAAGTATACTGGATGTGATAATCAGCAACATGGGTACTCTATGGCCAGATGAGAAGTGTATCCCTCACTGGTAAGATCAGACCATGGAGTAATCACACTGGATATTCACATCCTGACCCCAGTCCTTGGACAGAAAACCACAGTGAAAAACATGTGTAAAGCAAATGTTGCACTCCTCCAAACTGATGTGGAATCCATTAAAGGCCCTGTGCCTGTGGAAAATATGGGCCACACCTCAGAACCCTTTATAAATGCATTCTATGAACACTTTCAGGAATGCATGGATTATGCAATCCCAAATAAAATCAAGACCCAATTCCATACACGCAGGCATCTGGCCTGCTAGACCCCAGCCATTACCAAACCAAGCAAGTGAAGGAGGAAGCTACTACATGATAGAGCAAATCCCAAAAAGGGAAGTAATCTCTGATCAGTATTATGGCAATAAAATATGGCCACACATAAAATCCACTAAGGCCAGCTACAACATGTTGAATCTGTGAATCTTGAGGCAATGTTACACCTGCCCCATGTACACGGACAACCCCCTCCTCCCCCCAAGAAATACAAATATATGTGAGAGATGCAACCATTTATCCATACTGGAGGCTGAGCTCTCTCAACTCAGTACTGTCAAAACTAGTCAGGAGGAGAGGGTAACCACACACACCACAAACCCAGTCTCACATAGACCTATCACAACTGCAAACCAAAGACATAAACACACAAAAACATTCCCAGAGGCTCTAATTAAAAATCCACCAAATCAACAGAGGCCTCCAAAGCAGACACCCAAGCAACCACTACCTCCAAACATAGCACATGCAACACATAGTACACAAAGTCAGTGTGCCAAACAGTCACAGCCCTTAAGGACAAACAACATGCCTGATGCACTTGTAAAAGATGACTCCAGTCAGACACACTGATGTCCCCCTCACCAGACTGAACAAGGAAAAGGTTACAGTAAGCCGCCTGTAGGCCGCTACAATCCACCACATAACACAAGCACGCAGGTCACTTCAAAGCAAGTACAAATATGACTCAGTCATTGTCCATGCTGGTGTGAATGACCTGAGACGTACCTCCCTGGACTACATGAAAAGAGACATAGAGGAGCGCTCCGATTATGTAGCCCAGGCCAGTATGACCCTGACCCTGAGCAGCATCCTACCCTCACCAAGAATGATGCCACAGTACAAACACAGAATGATCAGCTTTAACAATTGGCTCAATTACTGGTGTCATTCCAAGGGGATCCAATGTTTGTCTGCTTGGGATGACATGCTTTACAAGCCACGCTGCTTTGCCAGGGATGGCTTGCACCTGTCACTCCTGGGTGTCTGGATATTGGCTAAGGCTCTTGCCACCTCCATAGTGCCTTTTGTAGGCAAGGCTGAAAAGACAAACCCACCTCCCTAGAAAACATAAGTGGAAAAAACATAAGGGTAATGCTGCTCAATGCCAGAAGTCTAAATCTCAAGATGCATGCTCTCGAGGCCCTCCCCAGTATGGAGAATATCGATGTCTGTGCAGTGATGGAAACCTGCATCAAGGCTCCTGAGAGCACCCCAGCACTACCAGGTTATACCTCATATCATGCTTTTCGGCCCCAAAACCTGGACCAAACCACAAAAGGAGGGGGAGTATCCATATTCATCAAAGATACCCACACCTCCAGGTTACTGACAATGCACGAAGCATCAGAAACCATCCATGTGCAACTAACCGTAGGCAAAACTGCTGTACAGTTTGTAGCATGCTACAGATTACCCTCTCAAACCCAGGAACCACACTCAGCCTTCCTGAAGACACTGGAGAGTATGAATGTCTCTCCAAATACCAAACAAGGTACTCACAAATTACCACATAGGTGGTAATCCATTACGTATGGAAGACGTAATCAGGGACCTAGGGACACAAGTGGACAGTAACCTCTCATGTGACACTCACATTGCCATGGTGGCTAGGAAGACCGTCTACATTGGCCACCTTATCATGAAAGGATTCACATCTACATCAAGAGAGGTCATTGTGCCCCTATACTCTTCTCTTATCAGGCCCATAATTAAGTACAATGCCCCATTTGGGATGTACCTTACCCGACACCTGCAGCAGTTAGAAAGACCTCAAAAGTACCTCACCAAGAGGAGAAAGGGTTTCTAACATTTGTCATATGCTGCCCGGCTGAAGACACCCCAGCTGTATGCAGTCACATACTGCCTACTCAGAGGCAATGTATGCCTGATGTACAAGGCCATGTCCAATCCAGAATTAATGGACATGTTCCACCTCAGAAAATCCAAATCCATCAGAGCCACGAGAGTGAGAGATTTCAACCTCAACACATAAATAAATAGGATGTGCTGGAGGGACAGATTCATAACCCAGAGGCTGCCTACACTCTGGAACAGAATCCCAGTCCATGTTAGGCAGAGCCCCTCACTGACTCTCTTCAACAGGAATCTTGACGAGTGGATGGAATATCGTAGCTTTACACTGGGGGTCATCACTGTGTCACGTCTAGACAGAGGCACAGTAAAGTAAACCCTAAATGGGCATAATATTCACATAGCAAGGGGTGGCGAAAGCCACACATACTCTGACTAGGCTTATAAATGCCCTAGGGCAGATAGCCTAGTATGAACCTATGAACCTATGAAGATATAAATTGTACAGGACACTAAGGATAATCACAAGGCTTTCTTAACTGATGGTAGGAACCTTGGTGGGAATTCACAGATATGCTCTGAATTACTTAAATATTACAAACAATACACCAAACCCACACACATTGCCAACATCCAACCTGACAGGTTCAGTGCAAACTCCACCCCCCACCACCAAAATGCCAAATATCTATCCCAGCAGAGTGCTGGCCCCCTGACATTGCAGATGCTGAGGTAACAGCCAGCATCTTCAAAGCAAAACACACAGCATGAATGGTACGAGATGGTGTCTTGGGCTGTGTCCAACATGAACTCCAAGAAGAATGGAATGCCAAATAACACTACTGCTCAATTTCAGCCTTACTACAGGATATGTACCCAAAGAGCAGTGTACAGCAACAGTGGTCCCTCTCCACAAAGGTGGTGCCTGAATGGATACTGCAAACTATCACCCCAGAATCCTGACAAGCTTGGTCTGCAAAGCTATGGACAGGATCATCATGGACCTCAGAAATAAAGATATTGGGGACCTACAGACACTGGACCCTACCCAGCGTGGCTTTCTTAAGGGCAGATCCTGCCCCTTAAACATGTTTGACTCATTTGAAACAGTCATCAAGGTCATTGATGAGGGGAATGTGGTCCTCACAGCCTATCTGGACCTTGCAAAAGCCTTCCATACAATACCCCACATGTTCATTATAGATAAGCTCACCAGCTTAAATATAAACCCCTATGTCAGTAGATGGGTTGCAAACCAGCTCAAGGACAGAACTGACATGGTCAGAAATGCTGCAGCCATGTCAGACTACAAACCAACTACAACTGGCATCCCACAAGGCTCTGTCCTGGGACCTCCCTTGTTTGGTATATATTTCCCATAGGTACAGGCCAACATGGAAGGACTGTGTCTGAACAAGTTTGCAGATTACTACAAACTGGGCACCATATCTGACCCTCCAGCTGACACAAGCATCCTACAAAAGGGCCACATAGAAACAGACAACTGGTGCCAGAGCCATGTCATCAAGCTAAATGCAGAAAAGTGTATAGTCATCCCCTGTGGATAAACAGTAAGTACCCACCAATTACCACATAGGTGTTAACCCATTAAGTACTTTAAAAGTAATAAGAGACCTGGGGACACAAGAAGTTGATAGATATCTTGCATTTGACAACCATGTGGCTGTAGTGGTTACAGAAACATACCATATACCCACCTAATCATGAAGGTAGTCACATATAGATCAGGGGAGGTCATCGTGCCTCTTCATTCATCCTTCATCAGCCTCACAATTGAGTACAATGGCCCCTGTGGGATGTACCTCAGCATACACCTATAGCAACTGGAAAGACCCCAAAAGTTCCTCACCAGGAGAATCAAAGAGCTCGAACAGATGCCATGTGTTGCCTGATTAAACAAACTGCAGCTCCACACAGTGCCATACTGCCTGCCCAGAGGCAATCTGTGCCTGATGTATAAAGCCATGTCCAAGCTGGATTCAATGAACATGCTGCACCTTGTAAAATCTGAATGTCAGTGAGCTATGCACATGAGAGACCTGAACCCCAGCACTGACATAAATAGGACATGCTGTAGTGATTGATCCATAACCCAGAAGCTCCCTCCACTCTTGAGTAAACTCCCAGTACAGGTTAGCCAGAGAGTCCCTCATTGACTCTCCTCAAGAGGAATCTTGATGAGTGGATGGGAGATGGTAGGTTTACCCTGGGTATCACTGTTATGTCACGGGTAGACAGAGGCACAGTATACTAACCTTGAAATATGTCATGGCAAACTCCAGTTACAATGTGTGTTGAAGGACAAACACACTCTCTGACTAGCATTAGAAATGGCCTAGGGCACATAGCTAGTGTTTGTCAATGTCCACCCAAGTTGTGGAATACACTACCAATGTTGGACAAGCCTGGTTTAAGTAGTCCATATCTGAACAAAATGCAACATGGTCATATGTGCACAACTGGCCCTTAACCAGTCTGGTGTGCTCACTATGAATATTTAAAGCAGTGATAGGACTGAAACCCAGGATACTGTCCACCACAGTGAAAGTACTGAACCAGTACACTATACGATATTACAGTGTTTGGTCAGTATGAAAGGATGTTGACAACTGTATGCAAACTATCCCATGGAAACCCTGCAGGCACAGTATAATCCCTGTTTGGTTCAGACACAAAGCAGTTGGGCAGTAAGTACACAACATGACTCCCAACACACAACTATAAATGTGAAATATTGTTGAAGTTCACACACAACCACAAATGTGGTGGACTGCATATTTAAACATATGGAAAGCTCACACTGGGCATGCTTGCACACTTAGTCTATGTCTCAGTTTAGCAGTTGGCCACACATATCTGGTATTTGTATGTGCTAATCCAGGAACCTCCCACAATACAGCAATCTGCCCAGTGCACACAGTTAAATGACTACAGAGACATAAGTTAAATAGTGGATCCCTCTCATATTCAAACATCTTCCACAGATACACAAGTTGTTCATAGAAACAGGGAAAGCTATGGCAATAAAGACCTGCAAACAGTTTATCAGCAACAGATATTGTGCATCTGAAAATTAAACATATGAGTGTAGAGGTCAATACTAGGCTGTTTGTCCTAGGGAATACAAGCATAGCCAGAGTGTGTTTGGCGTCTGCCTCCCCAGTACAGTAGGCTACTGTGCCTCTGTAAAGTAGGTCACAGAAGGCACCATTTAAGGCTAGTGTGCTGTATCTCCATCAAGCAGGGACACAGTGGAGATCCCAGGGGTTGAATATGCAATGTCACATCCATGTGGCTGGTGTTTGCTGGAAGAGGTTTGACGAGGACTTATAACAGTAATTGGGCATCAATTACAGACTGAGGGGAGCCTTATCTGCAGTGTCTGGACAATTTCACTGTCAACACTTTGACGTGATGATTTTGAGGGATTGAAGTGTCGTGCCAATATTGTTCAGAGATGTCCTCCCTCTGTGGGATATTGCTCTTTAATGTATTAGCTCCCTCCTTCTGTTGTACAGCTTATATATGGCTGGTGTACACCAGACAGGTCTCCTGTTGTGGAGGAGTCTTGGGTTTATTTGGGATAGCATGATCAATGCAAATCTTCCAGATACTCATAGAATGCAATTGTCAAGGATTATGCAGAGTGTCCTGTATAATCCCCCAGCATGGGTCCTTTGAAGTCTTCCACCCCAGTCTTCACAAGTGCAAAGTCTGCTTTTGATAAATACTTTGTTTGCAGTGACTTCCTTGCCTGGGGGTGGGGATGGGATATGGATGTTCAGGGAAAGTTGGGTATGGTCAGATATTAACAATGGTGGTCTACCTCTGGTGTGGAACATAGAGTCCCCATGTTGCAGATGGTCAGGTCCAATATGTATTCCCCCTTGTGGCTGTGGTGATTGGTCCTGCCATAGCACATGGATTCACAAATTGTAGTGGCTGTAAGGTGATGTTGTTGAGGCCTAAGTAGTTCCCCCACTCAATATACCTGTACCTGAAGTTAACCACTGTAATGGTGTATGTGAACACCTTCATATCCTACACTGTTCCCAGGGAAGCAAAGTGTGGTTCCTGGATATGGGAGGGGTGGTCTGAACTAGTTGTGTTCTGTGTTACAGGTCCTGTGGTTATGAAGCATGGTATAAAACATAACCTGGCAGTGCTGATGTGCATATGTGACCCTGAAGTAGGCGGCTGTTAATGCATATATATGCTATTCCCCTAACTGACAGATAGTAATAGATGTACATACCTCTTTATAAATAATGATGTTAGCACCCTATAAATACTGCAGGAGAAGAACACATACTCAGTAATTTGAATAGTGCGTTCCACAAATGTGGCTCTCTCAAGTGTCATAATATAGTTAGGTAGGGGTTTGAATCCTGCAAATGCACTGTGTGTGATTGGGGAGGGGGGGTTAGTGTGTGTGCAATTCTGTTTGAAAGAAATGTCCCTTTTGGCAACTAGAAGAACACACTACATGATGTACATTCCTCTTTCTAAACACTGATGATGTCAGCACCCTATAAGTATAGCAGGAGAAACAAAATCACCCAGTAGTGCAAATAGCATGCTCTGCTAATGTGTCTTTCTCAAGTGTCCTAACGTAGTTAGGTAGGGGTTTGAACCCTGTAAATGCTCAGTGTGTGTGTTTGAATGAGAGGGGTTAGTGTGTGTGCAATTGTATGTGAAAGAAATGTCCCTTTTGGCAACTAGAAGAGCACACTACATGATGCACATTCCTCTTTCTAAACACTGATGTTGTCAGCACCCTATAAGTATAGCAGGAGAAGGGGACCCTCCCAGTAATGTGAATAGCATGCTCCGCTAATGCATCTTTCTCAAGTGTCATAACAAAGTTAAGTAGGGGTTTGAATCCTGCAAATGCTCAGTTTGGGTGAGGGGGGTTGGGGTGTGTGTGTGAAAGAAATGCCCCTTTTGGCAACTAAAAGAACACACTACATGATGCACATTCCTCTTTCTAAACACTGATGATGTCAGCACCCTATAAGTATAGCAGGAGAAAATAATCCACCAACAATTGCAAATAGTGTGCTCTGCTCATGCATTGTTCTCAAGTGTCCTAACATAGGTAAGTAGGGGTTTGAATCCTACAAATGCCATGTGTGTTTTTGTCACAAAGTTTGTCCATGTGTGTGGGGTGTTGCTCTTAATATTGTATGACATAGATAATATCAGTAATGTCAATGCACACATGAGGTATGTGTGTGCCACATAGACATATGTACCTGTGACCTTAAATAGTTTCCCTGTGTGAAGCCTGCCTCGTGTGAATACATGGAATTTGCATTACACAACTTTTTGACTGTGGTTTTCTGTGCAGGGGCTGCGGTTGGTATGTTAATATACAGTGAGAGTAGTCTATGGTGTCATCTTACCAGCGAGGGATGCACTCCTGGTCTGGAGCATATAGTCCACATGTTGGTGATGATCAGGTGCAGCATGTTTTCCCCTCTTGTGGGAGTGGTAACAAGTTGTTCCATAGCAATTGAGTGTATGGATTCTAGGAACCTTTCACCTAGGGTGTTGGAGCTACAGTAATGCTCCCAGTCTATGTGTGGGTAAATGAAGCTGCCCAATATATTATTGTTTGGAGACACCTGCAGATATTCATGTATTCTTAAGTAGGCCAAATGTGTTACCTGGGTTTAGGAGCGTGGTCTGTAGCAGGCTATGAACTGGAAGTCAGTTTAACCCACTGTTAGTTGCACGTGGATAGTCTGTGATGCATCACACTGTGGCAACAACCTGGGGGTGTGGGTATAGGTTCATAGGTTCATACTAGGCTATCTGCCCTAGGGCATTTATAAGCCAAGCCAGAGTGTGTTTGGCTTTCGCCACCCATTTTAGATTAATGTTGCAATGCCCTTTTCTGAGGTTAGTATACTGTGCCTCTGTCTAACATTGACACAGAAGTGATACCCGGGGTACACCTATGATCCCCCATCCACTCATCATGATTCCTCTTGAAGAGAGTCAATGAGGGACTCTGCCTAACCTGGACTGAGATTTTTCTCCAGAGTGAAGGGAGCCTCTGGGTTATGAATCTGTCCCTCCAGCATGTCCTATTGATGTCAGTGCTGAGGTTCAAGTCTATCGAGCTCATAGCTCGACGGGATTTGGATTTTCTGAGGTGCAGCATGTCCATTACTTCTGGGTTGGACATGGCATTATACGTCTGGCACAGATCGCCTCTGAGCAGGCGGTATGCCACTGAGTATGGAGTTATGTTAACTGGGCAGCATATGGCATCTGTTTGAACCCTTTGATCCTCTTGGTGAGGTACTTTTGTGGTCTTTCCAGTTGCTGCAGGTGTCTGGTAAGGTACATCCTAAAAGGGGCATTGTACTCAATTATGGTCCTGATGAGGGATGAGTAAAGAGGCACGATGACCTCCCCTGATCTAGATGTGAATCCTGTCATGATTAGGTGGCTATATAAAATGTTTTTCTAACCACTTTGGCCACGTGGTTGTCAAATGAGAGATTGCTATCAACTTCGGTCCCCATGTCCCTAATTACTTCTTCCGTACTTAATGGATTACCACCTATGTGGTCATTTGTGGCCACTTTGTTTTTGCCAAAGGGGATGACTATACACTTTGTGGCATTTAGCTTGAGGCCATGGCTCTGGCACCAGTTGTCTGTTTCTATGAGGCCCTTTTGGAGGATGGTTGTGTCGGCTGGAGAGTCAATTATAGTGCCCAGTTTGCAGTCATCCACAAACTTGGTCAGCCACAGTCCTTCCGTGTTGGCCTGTACCTCCGAGAAATATATACCGAACAAGAGAAGTCCCAGGACTGAGCCTTGTGGGATGCCACGTGTAACTGGTTTGGAGTTTGACATGGCTCCAGCAATTCTAACCATGTGGGTTCTGTCCTTGAGCCAGTTTGCAACCTATCTAGTGACATAGGGGTTTATATTTAAGCTGGTGAGCTTATCTATAATGCCCGAGTGGGGTATTGTATCGAAGGCTTTTGTGAGGTCCAGGTAGGCTTTGTGGACCACCTTCCCCTAGTCAATGGCCTTGATGACTGTTTCAAAGAAATCAACCAGGTTTAAGAGGCAGGATCTGCCCTTAAAGTCAAACTGGGTAGGATTCAGTGTCTATAGGTCCCCAATATCTTTATGTATTAGGTCCATGATGATCCTTTCCATAGCTTTGCAGACCAAGCTAGTCAGGCTTATGGGGCGATAGTTTACAGGATCCGTTGAGGCAACACCTTTGTGTAGAGGGACCACTGTTGCTGTACACCACTCTTGGGTACATATCCTGTGGTAAGGCTGAGATTGAACAGTAGTTTTATGTTTGGGTTTAGCTCATCTTGGAGTTCATGTAGGACGCAGCCCAGGACATCGTCTGGTCCCATTGATGCTGTGTTATTTGCTTTGGAGATGGCGGCTCTTACCTGAGCATCTGAGATGTCAGGGGGGCAGCACTCTACTGGGATAGATATTTGCCCTTCTGGTGGGGAGGGGGGGGAGAAGTTTGCGCTGAACCTGTCAGCTAGGATGTTGGCAATGTCTGTGGGTTTGGTGTAGTTTTTTGTCATTTTGGATTAATTCTGAGCATATCTGGGAATTCCCACCCAGGTTCCTAACATAACTAAAGAAAGCCTTGTGATTATCCTTAGTGTCCTGTGCATTTCTTCTCTTGAAGGTGGCCTTAGACGATTTTATGAGTGCCCGTAGTATTTTGCTAACACTGAACAGAGATGCCTCCCCTTTTTGGGATTTTGCTCTATCATGTAGTAGCTTCCTCTTTCTATTGTATAGTTTGTTTATGGCTGTGGTCCACCAGATAGGACATCTGCCGTTGGAGTATTGGGTCTTGTTTTTATTTGGGATTGCATGATCCATGCATTCCTGAAGGTGTTCATAGAATGCGTTTATAAAGGATTCTGTGGTCTGGGCCATATTTTCCACAGGCCCGGGGGCTTTGAAGGATTCCACCTCGGTTTTGAGGGGTGTGGAATTTGCTGTAGAGAAGTTTTACACTGTGGTTTTGTGGGCAGGGGGTGGGGTTGGGATGTGAATATCCAGTGAGATTAGTTTATGGTCTGATCTTACCAGTGAGGGGTACACTTCTGGTCTGGAGCATAGAGTCACCATGTTGGTGATGATCAGGTCCTGTATGTTTCCCCCTCTTGTGGGAGTGGTAACAAGTTGTTCCATAACATTTGAGTGTATAAATGCTAGGAACCTTTGAGCTAGGGTGTTGGAGCTAGAGTAATGCTCCCAGTCTATGTTTGGGTAGTTGAAGTCACCCAATATAATGGTGTTTGGAGAGACCTTCATATTTCCAGTGTTCTCAGGAAGGCCAAGTGGGGTTCCTGGGTTTGGGAGGGTGGTGTGTGCCAGGCTATAAACTGGAAGGCAGTTTTACCCACTGTTAGTTGCACATGGATATTCTCTGATGCTTCGTGCTGTGCCACCAACCTGGAGGTGTGTGTATCTTTGACGAATATTGATACTCCCCCTCCTGTTCTGGTTCGGTGCAAGTTTTGGGGCCGACAAGCATGGTATGAGGTATAACATGGCAGTGCTGGGGTGCTCTCGGGAGCCTTAAACCAGGATTCTGTTACTGCACAGATATCGATGTTCTCCGTGCTAAGGACAGTTTCCATTGCATGCATCTTGAGGTTTACACTGCTGGCGTTAAGTAGCATTACTATTAGTTTTTTATCCCTTCTGATACCTGTAGAGGTGGTTTTGTGTTTTGAGCCTTGCCTAAAAAATGCACTATGGGGGTAGCAAGAGCCTTTGCCAATATCCGAAAGCCCAGGGGTGACAGGTGTAAGCTGTTCCTAGCAAAGCATCGTGGCTTGTCGAGCATGTCATCCCAGGCTGACAGGCATTGGATCCCCTTTGAATGACACCGAAACTTAAGCCAATTGTTGAAATTGATCATCTTGTCTTCATATTGTGGCATCATTCTTGGTGAGGGTAAGATGCTACTCAAGGTCAAGGTCATACCAGCCTGGGCCACATGCTCAGAGAGCTCCTCTATGTCTCTTATCATGTAGTCCAGGGAGGTACATCTCAGGTCATTCACACTGGCATGCACAATGACTGAGTCATATTTGTACTTGCCTTGGAGTGACCTGTGTGCTTGTGTTATGTGGTGGATCATAGCGCCCAACAGGCATCTCACCGTGACCTTCTCCTTGTTCAGCCTGGTGAGCGGGACGTCAGTGTGCCTGATGATAGAGTCACCTATTACAAGTGTATCAGGTGTGTTGTTTAGCCTTAAGGGCTGTGACTGTTTGGCACACTGGCTTTGTGAGCTATGTGTTGCACGTGTTCTGTTCTGGGGTAGCGATTGCTTGGGTGTCTGCTTTGGAGGTCTCTGCTGCTTATGCAGATTTTTATTTAGAGACTCCGAGTATGTTTTTGTGCGTTTATGTGTTTGGATTGCTGTCGTGGTAGGTCTATGTGAGAATGGAATTGTAGTGACTGTGGTTTCCTTCTCCTCCTGACAGGTTTCACCAGTACTGAGTTGAGAGAACTTAGCCTCCAGTTTGGCTATATGGTTGCATCTCTCACATGTGTTGGAATTTGTTGGGGGGAGGAGAGGGTTGCCTGTGTACATGAGGCAGTTGTAACATTGCCTCAAGATTCCCAGATTCACCAGCTGGACCGGAGAGGAGATTGACAACTGACCTTTGGACATGCTAGAATAGTATTGGGAATTCCTTTATAATTGACAACAAAAAGGGCCAATGGGGAACAAGGTACTCAAGGTGAGTTTGTGAGGGTGTAGTGCTTTTAATTTGTTAGTGCTGGCATATATAAATGCTTTAGTGAGCAAGTGCCAGGTATCTCAAATGCAATGTGTTACAGGTAACTTAAATGCAAAAATGACAAACAGTAACTTTCTTTCAAGTGAAACAAGGAAATAAGTACAGTAAACAATGCAGATGTCACTAGGGATCCACAGAAGCACTGAAAAGCTGCATTTCAGGTGGAATTAGTGTTTCAGGGAAATAACAAGCAAACAAGCACACAAACAAAGCTACATTCAGCAGGCCTGGATCTAGTCTATGCTACAGCAAACAAGGTGTACCAATTTCAGTAAGAAACAGTTCAAATATGCAGGCACTATAAGCCTTTAGCCAGAAATTCCCAGCTCAGACGGGCAGAGTCCAGCCTCTCCTCCCAAAAGAGTGCAGACCATGAACCTTCGTAATGTAAAATAACTGGCCTGAAGCCCAAGTGCTTAAACCAGAACTAATACACATTTAGAATAACAGACACTGAGCCCTCAATCAGCAGTTCCAAACTTAGAAGGATGTAAGCTACCTGTCCTGCCACCACAGTATCCTTGACATTTAATGAGACTCACCCTCCTGTCATAGTTAGTTCCATGTTTTGGGGCTGTCAAGCATGGTATGAGGTGTAACCTGGTAGTGCTAGAGTGCTCTTGGGAGTCTTGAACCTGTTGTCTATTACTGCACAGATATCAACATTCTCCATGCAGAGTAGAATTTGGACTGCATGCATCTTGCGGTTTCCATGTCCGTCATTGAGTATCATTACTTCCATTTTCTTATCCTCTGTGCTACCTATGTAGGTGGCCTTCTGTTTTCAGCCTTACCACCAGAATGCAAAGATGTGCAGACATTGCACTATGGTAATTAATAGTAGTGCACCAAACAATACAATGACAATCATACTGCTAATGCGTCAGGCATGCTGGGATATACCCACAATGATATCATTACACTGTACTGTTGACAACATGATAATATTACTACACTTCTATGTAGTCACCCTGTGCATCAGCACCATGTTAACCTGTTCCTGCATCAATGTTACAGATTGCAGGAGGTGGCACAGTTTCATCATATGCACAGGGTGTGTACTTCGTATGCCTGAGTCTGCCACTGATACAACCAATCGACATGTATGTGTGTGTGTGTTAGTGAGGGACAACAGTACAAGATGGGGCAATGTTGATGTGGTGCGTGCATGTATGTGTTAGCCCTAGGTGTTAGCATTATTCATGTGTGTATGCATGCACACAGTTCCACCTCGTGGCTGCCATATACAGGTGTTTGTGGACAGCCACAGACTGTACCTGCCAGGTCATACAGATCACTGTCTCTGGCCATGGACACGGTACCTGTGCCTGGCAGGGGTGCTACTGACAGTATCAGGTACTAAGCTGGACTGGGTACTGTCATCAGAAGCAGTTGGTTGATGACTGGAGACATGTCCCTGCTGGGACTTTCCAGAGCCACGTGCACATGGTCTCCTAGGGCGGTCTGATGACAGCACAGACCCAACATTACTGGGGCTGGTACTGGCACTATGGGAGCGGCCGCGGGTTTGTTGTCGTCCGCGACGACTGCCAGCTGCTGATGTTGCTGGCATACGTCCATGTCGATGCCTCAACCATCCTGTATTGCCCTGGCTCATGGACATGTAGTTGTGGAACAGATCTAATGTGTCCCCCCAATGTCTGTCAATGACCTCGGTGAAATTACGGATGGCAGCCGCAACGTCACGCATAGTGTCATTCATAGCAGTGCGATTTGCTCTCAGCTCCCTCAGACCCTGTCTGGTGTACCGTTCCATACGTATCTGTGCCTGCATTACAGCTCGGAACATAGCTGAGGTTGAAAGACCTCTGTGGGCACGTCTGACAGGGGCAGTATGACCACGGATGGTCCCACGAGAACCCCTGGACATCTGCCTGTGTGGTACCATGTCAGGACTCTGGCCATGGCTGCTATGAGGGGATGCATGTGCCACTGATACCACATTACCCTGGTCAATGCCCACTGTATGCTGTCCATCACCTAAGGACATTGGTGACAATGGATGTATTGGCAGGATGACTGTGCGCATTGATAGGGTTGACTGCTGTGTACTGTCGATTGCCTGACCAACAACAGACCCTGGCACACCCCCCTGTGCCATTACACATGTATCATCATTATCACTATCCCCAGCAGTGGATTCAGGTTCCCTGCTGCACACCACCAGAGCAACAATAGAACCTGTGAGAGGAAGAGAGGAAACACAATTTACAATGCGTACACAATGTTACCACAGATGCACACAGGCACATGTACATATGCACACATGGGCACATGGGCACATGCACACCTGCACACATGCACACATTGGCACATGGGCACATGCACACATGCACACATGGGCACATTCACACATGCACACATGCACACATGCGCACATGCACACATGGGCACATGCACACATGCACACATGGACACATGGGCACATGCACACATGCACACATGGGCACATGCATACATGCACACATGCACACATGTGCACATGGGCACATGGGCACATGCACACATGCACACATGCACACATGCACACTCCTCAGTACATGAGATACAAACACATAGACACAAACACACCTGCAATCAAACACATAGCAATACTGTTTGAGGGTATTATTACTTTTATTATCATTAGTATTAAAAGTATTGTTATTACACACTCACCAGCATAGATTGGCTGCCTTGCTGTTACACCAGAGGGACCTGCACAAATAAGACATTTATTGTCAGTGGGCACAACTGTGCCATTGATACTTTGAGTATGATACAGTTCAGTAGTACAACAGTTGGCTTTCACAGGTCTACTGCTGATATTGAGAATATCACTCTTGCACAATAATTACCAGGATAACAGCTACAAACACAGTACACACCTCACACATGCATAAACTACCAGTGTAAAGAACAGTCAACTATAGATATGGCATGTCACCTACACGCTCCAAGTCCACATGCTGGGTGGCTCCAGCCTCCATCATTACACATGTCTGCGGATGTTGTTGTTGGGCTGGAGCCACAACACTTAGGAGGAGCCCCTCCAGTCTGGTGAGGAGGGGGTGTATAGCTGCCCCACCACCTGTGGCAAGCTGTTGCCTGTGGATATCAGACGCACGATGACGGACATTTCTAATTAAATCACTGCAGTGATGGTGTACCTGCTCATATGTCCGGTTATACATGCCTATGTCATTTACTCGACAGACAAGGTCTTTCCACAGTGCAGCCCTCTCCTGCTGGTTCTGGCTGGTGCAGGAAAAGAGTGTGGCAAAATCCCGCACCAGGCTCTGGTGTATCTCCTCTTCCTCTGCAGCAGAGTATGAGGGGTTGTGCTGGTGCACCATTGCCCTGGAAGGAAAAGAAAAATATGTGAGCAAGTGATATGGCACACATAATACTCTACTGTAGTGATATCACTGAACTGCCATATATAGCATCTGTCTGTCTATTGGGGGATACACATGTAAATGACCACATATCAGTGCTCAGCCAGTAACTGTGTGACAGTGCCTGGCACACTCCATGCAACAAACTAGTGTACACCAGCAGTCGGCACACTGTTTGAGGTCCAATGCACAACCTCACACTGGGGATTTGTATCAAGGTTATGGATGGGGAACATTGTCACCCCATGCAATGCATGCAATGCACAGTAAAAATTTAAATGGTAATGCACCCTAGTCTTTGTGGCCATACCCCTACCTACACCGCAGTCACATACAGGGAACCACAGCACAACATATGGCAATGTAGTATGCTTGTATCCCAATACCTGACACATCTTTCTCTGGCCTCACACCAAGGACACACACTACCATGACAGACACAAAGTCATGCTGAGCAATCACACCATTACAGACCTTGCACACAATCAGTGGCACACTCGTTCCACCTCACATAGTTGGTATTGCAATGAGTACATGTGTGTGTGCATTGTGTCATAGGTAGCTAGTATGCTATTGGACCTGGGCCTACAGCAGCATACTGTTATGCTACCCTGCCCCTTGGGACACATGTAATGTGATTGTACTTGCTCCTGTCAAACAGTTACACAGGGTGACTCATATGGCATATTACCTATCTGCATAACATTCAACAGGGGTATGTCTGACATCTACTAATGAGGAGCCTTGCTTCTTAATGCTGGGTGGTTTATTCCAGGGTATGGCTTATTTGTGGGTAGGAACCTGTACCTCCACCATGTGCTCTTTACTGCGGTGCCAAGGATGACAGACATAGGTCATTTAGGCTGGGGATATTGTGAGGTGTTACCATGGTTGTTGGACAACTGTTATGGGTATGACTTAACTATGTATATCCAGCAGTGGTAACCTCTGTGTAGGTAGTATGAAAGGCACTCTATCTGTGGTTTTGTCAGTCACTCTGCATAGGTAATGTGTTTGAGGGCATTATCACTGTTTGTTAGGTATGACTGTGTCCTTCTCCCTTTCTGTAGTTGTCATGGGAGGTACATACCATGTAGGACATTGTGAGGTGTAGAGGGGTACAGTGACCTACATTTCCCTAGCTGACACACCATTTGTGCTGACACGTACCATGTACAGGAATTACTAGATTAGTGTGCCACTGTGAATATCAAAGGGGAGGCTATTGTACACTTGTTTCCTATGTTCCCTCCTGACACATCCAGTAGTAGGCAGGCAACCACCTATGTGGTGGTTAGTGGTGTAAGTGTTTTGGAATGGGGTATGGTACTCCAGTATCCACACTGGTGTTCAGTCCATGCCTTTGTCACCAGGCACCTGTTGCAATACATCTGCACACACGTGCCACTCTCAGTATATATATATATATATATATATATATGTATATATATATATATATATATATATATATATATATATATATATATATATGTATAGAGAGAGAGAGAGAGATATTCATATACATACATATCTCTAGACATCTATATATATATCTATGTATATACATATATGTATGTGCCTATTACATATATATGTATATACATATTCTATCTATCTATATATGTCTATCTATTTATACATCCCTCTCTATCTATGTACACATATATATATATATATATATATATATATATATATACATATATAAATATACATACATATACATATAATATATATATATACTTTTTATTTACACATACGAATACACACACTAACATACTGCTAAACATCCATTACTGTACAACCTACATTGTACGTTGCACTGCAACCTATATTGATATGTGCAGATAGCAACCTTCAAATACATATGCATGTCCAGCCTTCACTAACAGTTGCAGTATGTCCCCTGCCCTATGAACATCTTCATATATATATAGATACAGACTGCTAACACATATGGAGGGTTCACAGTATGTAGACTATTAGATTATTAGTTTACATTACCTTTGTTTGTCACTGCTGTTTGTGATGGCTTGCTGCTTGGTGGCCTGCTGCTGGTTAGCTTGATGTTTTTTATTGTTTTTTTTTTTTTTTGGTGCCTCTCTCTGTGTCTCTTTGTCTCTTTATCTCTTTGTCTCTCTCTCTCTCTCTCTCTCTCTCTGTCTCTCCCTCCAGTTGTTGCAATGAAAGTATTGCATGTGTGGACTGGGAGTACAGGCTGCTTTTGTAGGTATCTGCACATGTGCATGTGATGGCCTCTGCACCAATTGTTAGCCAGCATTTACTAATTGCATGCAGCCTGCTGTGTGGTAATTGCAGTTCTCACTGTGATTTCAGGACAGTGCTATAAAATGTTAGGTTAGGTAGGAATAGCCCTTTCAGATTTTCAAGGTGGGGACCATGCTGGTATGCTGTGGACACTGTTCTGTGAGTGTAAAGATTGGTATGTCTCTCATATTTCAGGCTGTGTTGTAGGCACTGAAATGCATGTTGTACTGAAACCTGACTATTGCTTCCTCCAGTTCATTCTTCTCAGTGTGTATGTTAACTGACACCTAATAATACTAATACTGTTTAAATGGGAGTATGTGCTTTCCTGTGGGACTTGTGGATTAACTGGTATACAGCAGTGGCTCTTGCAATTTGTTGCTATGGCTTCACTATTTGGCCTTTACATTCACTCCTTGAATGCCTGCTAGGTGTCTTTACTGGAATGTGTTGCTATGGCTTTCCTATTTTCCATTTACATTCACTCCTTGTAATGCTTGCTATATTTCTTTCAGCAGCAATTCCTTATATGTGTGGTGTGGTTTGGTGGTACTGCATGCAGTCTGGTCTGACCAAGGTGTGGGGCTTGACACCTACAAGGGTATTTTATTTTGCGCTGAGCAGTAGTGGGGCCTTGTACTTTGTACTAACAGTTATGGATAACAGGCACATGCAGTGCTTGTAAACTGCTATACTGTCCTTATTTTATTAGTTGGCTACATCCTTTGATATTTGTGGGTTGTACACCTACATGCGGGTGTGCCTGTGGAAGCTATTCTACAGCTATTCACAGAGTGTGTGACAGCAGACAGAATGATATGTCTGTGAGTTTGTGACACTTGCAGGCCTCAGATACTCTCAGGTGTATCTTTTATCAACCTCAGAGAATGGTACATATCAGTGGGATACACCCGTGATATATTTCAGATATTCTGCAGTTGTGACTGTGGGTATTTTGAGCATATGTATTACTACACCATTTCTGACATGCAAGTAGTGCATACTTTCAGTAATTGACAGTTACCATTACGTGGGATAAAACACCTTTCTGCCTACTGTTAGTACATTTCACAGGGAGTCAGTGGGGCACAGTTAACATTTGTTTTCAAATCAGGGACATCCCTGTAAATCAGTCACAGTTGCGAGGTATGGCCTCTTACCTATTCAAATATGGCAGTGTTTATCCTGCTCTGATAGTGTGTGTGGTTTGCAAGGTGCTACTGTCACATTATTACCTACTAGCTACCGACTAGCATGGCTGTTTCTCTTCTCACACTAATGTTATACAAATCCACAAGAATTTCCAGTAAAGATACAAGAAAAGCTTTGTGTAATAGCCTTCCTATAT
Source organism: Protopterus annectens (assembly GCF_019279795.1). Classification (NCBI taxonomy): domain Eukaryota; kingdom Metazoa; phylum Chordata; order Ceratodontiformes; family Protopteridae; genus Protopterus; species Protopterus annectens. Next base: position 1,340,542,565 of record NC_056733.1, read on the forward strand.
TCCCTTTACATTCAGTCCTACTATTTCATGATATATTGCTTTCAGCACAAAGTTCTTGTATATCAGTCATGGCTTAGTGGTAAGTCATGCAGACTAGTGCTTCCAAGGTCCTGGGTTCGAGACTGATAGAGGAATTTTATTTTGCTGCTGAGCAGACTACAGGCCTTGTCATTCAGAGTGACTAAGGCACTTTTAAGCAGTTGTAAGCGGGTTAGCGCTGGTTTGCGTGGAGCTCACGCATGCGCACTGTCGCTTAGCTTCGCTCACACTCGGTTAGCTAAGCGCACACAAGCGCACACCCGCTTACAACTGCTTAAAAGTGCTTACTCTCGCGCACACCTGCACTAATTTCTTTGAAAGAAAAGAAAATGGGGAGATAGGAAAGCGGTGAAAAAGGGGGCACAAAGAGGGTAGGACAGTAGGAAAACAAGCTCGGGATTTGCAGGAAGAATGTAGGAAAGGCCCACAGCTGCCCATTTCTTTATCAGCAACAGCTGTGCTTATGTGTGTAATTTGGTGTGAAATTTGAAACCTTCCACCCCTGAGAGAGGGGTGAGGACAACAAAATATGTTGTACAGCCAATTGTAATTACCAGTTCACATGTCCAGCAGACATGTTTGCAAAATGGGCAGCTATGTATGGGGCGTAATTATTTTGCGGGAACAGAGTGCCCTTTTTATTTTTTTTTCAGGTGAGAGTGGAATGTGAGGTACAGGAAGTAGGTATATTTGGGAAGGTAGGTAGGGGAGGTTAACAGACAAGACAAACAAGATGTATACAGGGGCGGAGTATGACACATGTGGGGGGAAACGCAATTGACGGGGACGGATGTTTGGATATCGCAAGCCCATGAGCCCACAGATGGCAACAGTGGAACTGAGATCCCCACCCATGGGCAGTTGCCACTGCACCTTCACTGCCCAGGATGGGGCTGTGCTGAGGGCTGTGTAGGATGGGCAGCAGGCACACCCATGGGTTGCGCCACCCATGCCTCAAGCTGGTGTAGGGGTTCAAGCACAGAATGCCTGATCTCGCTACGCACCACAGACCGGACACTTTGGAGGGTGAGTGGACGGTCGCCTCCAGCCATGCTTGCAGAGGGGGGATGAGCCCCATCCCCTGCAGTGCTTCCACCCGAAGGTGGCACAGGGCCACCGGAGGAGGTTCCGGCCTGGGCACTAGTGCCAGGTGCACTCGCCAGCTGAGGTGGGAGAGGTGGGTCCGCTGGAACCCGCCTTCCCTGTTGTCCTATGTTTAGCAATATTTTATGACATTTTGGGTTAGTAACAAACAATACCATTCAAAATTTGTTGTAACAGCATGCATCAGTATTCCCATTAACCAAACACCCATGAATTCCAAACATTGAACAGCAAGCATAACACATGCATATTTTGAACAACAGTACACAATCCAACAGCATGCAGGGTTGATTGATGGCAACAGGCCATCAGGTTTGGATATGTGAACAGGGCACATGCATCAACGTACGTGCAAATATGTTTGAACCAACAGCACAAATGTCCATAGGAATTAATTGTGAATACCCATACCCAGTTTGTTGTGGAATGGCATTATTTGTGAATATAGGGTAGGGTGAAGAAATATTTAATTAACAACTTCAACTACCTATACATATGGTGTACATCTCTAGTAGCTGCAGATATATATACCCTACAGATCTTAGTACAGTTTCCTATATGTAACCTTAGGAATGTTGGTGATGGGACTGTTACTGCTACATTAATATACATTGCATTTTTATTCATACATGTTCTTATCTGGCTGTGTTCAGGTACAGCATCCTGCTACATTTGATTTATATGGCTCTAGACAACTGTGGATGTTCATTATTTCATACAACCATACTATCTCCATATTGCAAGGGTACAGCAACATATCCAAATTGTGGGACAGACACATTCCAGCTTCAGTACTTTATTACAAACATTTCACTATTTGGTTGTGGCTGTCTCATTCACTTCATTATGTACTGACTGCAGTATACTTTATTCAAGAGTTATAACAGCTTTCTTGATCGATTCATACCTCTTTCTCACACTCTCACTTGTTTTATTTTTACAATTCAAGATGGTACTTTATTCTAGGCGTTATTAACATGTCATACTTGGTTACAACAATCCTTTCCAACAGACTCACTTGTTTCATATGGCAGATTTTCAAAGGGGATGTATTTGACACATGTCTATTGTCTTTAGCTTGTTTACCACTAATTTTCAGGCTGCAGCAGGTTATCTGATATTACAATACAGGTGGGAAATCTCTATTTCAGACTTGTTTAATTTTTTTTCTGGATTACAGGCTGCATCACTTATCTAATCATACAGTACTAGCAGAATCTTTCTTCTAGTGTTATTTGAACTTTATTAATATGTAACTACACTGAACTCTTTTACAAGCTGTCTCACTTATATTGTATAACAATTACAGAAAAATAATTACTAACCTGCCTGGTGGCGCAACCGCTCCAGCCTATCACCATAGGCTCGCCGATTCGCAGAACGCACACCCGCAGCTGTAATATAAATGAAGTAATATTAGAACCTACATCTCCATAATATCAGCTAGGATAATTCCTTACATACGTAATTACATGGATACTTACTCAGTAGTGTGGCGTTGGGCATTTGCCGGGCCTCCTGGATCCAACGGTTCAGTTGGTCCTGCTTTCATCTCTTCAGGTCATCATGGTTGTGATGGACCTGTTCACCAGTTGTTGGTATGCCTGTGGCACTGGTGAGATCATGTGCCAACCGGTTCCACGCCTCTGCCTTGTACGCTCCCCACAGAACCTGGCCCTGCATGAGTTGAGCCTCATGATCAGGGACTAGGAGCCAAACCATATATTTGGACTCCTCAACACCCCACCTCTGTGTTCGGAAGCGACTACCCTCTCCTACACCTGCCATCCTGACTGCAAATAGGTTCCACAATCAGTTATGCTGTGTATTCCCGCCTATGGGGCTTATATATGCTGTTTTTCCCTCCCTTATCTGTGATTGGCCATTTTGGAATTGTATCAGCTTAAAAAAACCTGCTTTGTCATGCTTCTATTTCCATTCATTCCTACATATATGCTAATACTGCATTTTTTAGTACAGCTGTCATGGCTTAGTGGTTCAGTACTTTGACTATGATGCACAGTATCCTGGTTTCGAGCCTTGGCATTGCTTTTTTTTTTTTTACTACTGTCTAGACAGGCTAGGAGGTGTGTCTGTGTAAAGGTGGCTTTGATACAGGTTGCTCAACATTGCCCGCCGGTAAGCCGGACAGCATGATGCACAGCTCCGCACAAACGGGTTACGCTGGTTAATGCGTTATTTGGCTATGAGCACGCATATTACACTATGAGAAATGTTGCTCAACTACGGGCACACAGTTTCAGCGTGTTAAAGCACTGCTCAACTCTGGGAACTCATATTACACCTGTTAAACCACTGGTCACCTGCGGGCAATCATACTCAGTTTGTTAGAGCGCTGCTCAGCTATGGGCACTTATAAAATTTTTTTTTTTTATTGTGTCAGATTTCTTCAAAAAAACATGGCCCATTTCATTACATTTTACTTAAATTATAGTTATATATATATATATATATATATATATATATATATATATATATATATATATATATATATATATATACACATATATGTCAGGGGATTGTTTCGTGCTTATTTCACTAAAAATAGAAAATGATGTTGTTGGGGCTCGAACCATGACTACCTCCTCTTTGGCCGACGTCTCTACCGCTACGCTTTTGCTACTTGGCTTAATTTACATATTTAGATCTTATATGCTTTTCCATTGAGTGCTAACTGTCACTGAGCGAAGGGCACACCCGCGCAAACGAGCGCAATTACGGGCAAACATTTTTGAAATTATAAAAAAAAAATTAAACTGTTGATTTTTACGTTTTACATTACAGTTGGGTTTATAGCCTGTGGGGGCATGTGTGCTGTTGTGCTTCTTGACATTTCTGCTGACTCGCTTGTGGGTGTTTCCTTTCAGGACTGTGATTCTTCTGCGGGCATGTCCCTTTGCAGGACTCGCCGTGCGGACACCCCCCCTACTTTCCTACACGGACTGTGTTAGCCTAGGGTGTGATTCAGCATGCCCTCATGAATATGCATGGCATGCTGACATCACACCGTAAGACTTGCTAACTCTTACACGGAGGTTTTGTCAATCCTGCCCTGTCTGCACATGTACTCAAGTTGGCCTGTCAGCACACTACTCCTTAGTGATATGTGATAACAGAATATTTTATCACACTGCTTTTAAGATAAAAATCTACTCTTACTGCTGATTAATGAAAACTTGTAACCCACTGCATCTCATTAATTGTCACATTCCATGTGGTCATAGTAAGAATGCAGCATTGTACCATAATGAATACAGAGAACCTGTGTTGCAACTGCAAAATAATATGGGAAACAGTGAGATTTTATAAGCTGCCTCCCACAGACACAGAAACAGGATCAGAAAAAATGAAAAACAACCAAAAAGCAAGGAAATAAAAAAATCATTTTATCATACAGTAAATTAAAACATCTCTGGAAATGTTCAGTACACTGTTCCTGCTTGCATTTTAATAATGCAACTGGCTGAAAATGTCAATGCAATGTAACAAAAATTAAATATAGTCAATTATATTTCATGAAGCATAAATTGATATATTATATACATAGATACATATGTGTAGATGAATACATACTTGCATACATCAGACAAAGAACTGTAGTTCTTGAACTTGTGCCATAATCAATACTAAACATATTTAATACCATCCACATGCATTTCTGTCTTACGTCTTCGTGAATTATTTTAGTTGTGTTGCAGATTTATTAGTATATAGTAGGTTATTCAGCAATTCTGAAACATTATTAAGCAAAGAGTTCTTCTTAACTGAATTTTTAATATTCTATTCTATATTTGTTTGTAACATTTCTTGGCCACTTCAGATATATAAGTCTGAGTCAATCAACAGAAAATAACTTTGGCATTCACAATTTATTAAAACTACAATATAAATTACACTAATGGCACAGACTGAAATAAAATATTTTTCCAAGGTGGCATGACCCACTTCCACAATGGCTATATATATATATATATATATATATATATATATATATATATATATATATATATATATATATTTTTTTTTTTTTTTTCAAATAAAAAAAAAGTACAAGATAACCATTCTGGGCCATATTAATCCTGAATAAGAAAGCATCTCATCATGTTAGAATGCTTTACAAACCATCCATTATTAAAACACTGCTTTTTCTGTTAAATATTATGATCACAAATACAGACCTCTAAACCTCAAGAACATTGGTTTATAGTTAATATTGAAAAAAAATGAATTCCCTTTTCATTAGTTTAAAATACAGACATTATACATGTAACTGTTAAGTAAAATTTTGCAGTCAGACCATCTGCAAGCATGCTACTCAGGACAAGCTTCCCAAATGCACACCAATAGGACATTTAGAGGAAGACACTCAAACAACTTTTTTGCCCGATAGTTTGCTCAGTGCATCCACCATTTAGGGAACTTTGCCCCCAAGCACCTGTTAGTATATGTGCTAACTCTACAGTCACACACCATTAGGGAAAATAGAAAACACCCATTAAGAAGGAAACATCACAGTAGCGGCAAAGCTATAAACCACTCCTGGAGTTGCCACTTAAGGGAAATTTGTCGCTGGTGCTATGCTTGTAGATGATCTACAATGAAAAGGATAAAGATTGCCATTCCATTATATTTAGAACATTTATATATAGGTCACATTAAAGCATACTCTAATTTGAAAACAACTGAATAAAATAACAGTTTATAATTAGTAGGCATGGAATGAAATGCAAGCTGTGAGTAGTGACTGGAATAGGCAAAAACTTTAAATTCCATTTAATCTCGTGTGTTTTTTCAGTTAATCAAACAAATAGCAATAATACCCCAGATGGTAAATGCCTTAATATGCAATGCACAATCATTGATTCTTCATTACATGCTTCCTATGCTTTCGAATCCACTCTCAAATTTTCTTTACTAATGTTTCTTAAGTGCAAACATTCCACTGCAGTTTCCTTTATTTCAATTCCATTACATCATATCCCATAAAAATATAAACAATCATCCATTACACCTTCTAAAAACAAATGCACCAGCAGCATACAGATGCTATACAAATGGATTTAATGAACTCAGATTTGACCAACGTATAACAAAACAATTTATGTGTTAATAGTACAGCTTCATAGGGGTGTCCAAATGGCTTCTTCTAACCCAATTAAATAAATCTCATGATCCAGTTAAAAATGTGTAATGTAAAAGGTGCTTAACATAACACAGAGAAAACTGTCTCACAATAAATACTTGCTTCCTGAACTAAAGATTGCATCTCTAAAAAAATATTGCACAACAGTATTGTCATGAAGACATGAAAACCCTTTTATGTCACCCTACTGGCATCGGTCATATATTTGTTTGCTTTTGTTGACTAGGAAAGCCCTACTAGGCAGAGACCATTTTCAGTAGAGGCCTGTGGAGAAAAGCTCCAATAAAATTATGTTTTATACAAATGAGATATAGTACAGAAAAACAGGCAAGTTAACATAACATTCAGTATGTGCATTCTAAAATAACATGTGCATGGTAAACATTAATTTGCATTATATATAATAAAAAAAAAACACTGTGTGGGACTCACAGTTATGTGCAAAGTGGGCAGGTGTAAGGCGCAAAGGTTAACTATCATAACAGAAAAATGTGTCAGTGAGTAGGCTTTTGATGGTTATTACATTTTTAAGCATAGACATAAATTTAGGCTTGAGATAAAAGGATTGTTATCTGTTCTAATGGGGTGTTTGGTCTGATTTCTCAGTTGTCTAAACTTATCAAGGTATTTTTGTGTTTTGTGTTAGTGCCATGCTTTCCATGCTTTGTCATTCTGTAACATGAGCCTTTGATCTGTTTTAACAACAAAGGTCATGGGTTTGAATCCCTCTTTTAATGCTTAAAGTTAGGGTGAATGTTCAGTTCCAAAAGTTGGTGCATTTGTAAAACTTGGTTGGGTTTACATGTAGTGAGAAGGATTTCAAGCTGTTATGGCAATAATTTTATACTGGTAATAGGCAAGCATTACAAAGAAAAATATTTTCACCAGAATCGAAGGGGAAATGTGGAAAAACAGAGGGTAGTATAGCACCGTGAGAGGATGTAAAGATTTGTAGGAGAAATGCATAGGACTTTATAGCATTTTGAGGGGATGAACAAGATTTTATACCAATAAGTAAGTTCTAAGCAAAGCTTTAAATGTCAAGTAATCATGGTATTAAGTTTGTACAATCTGCAAAGTAGATAGTTTTACTGAAGAGCTTTATGCATGTGGTAGGTGTCTGGATGTGGGTATGCAGGCTATCCTGGTGAGGAATATGAGCATAGCCAGATCTTTTAGTTTTGAAATGGATGGGTTTCTCTGCCTGTTTTAACTGTGATTGAATATTAGAGATTTTAGACATAATGTGAGTACAGTTACTCTCCAGCTTTATTGTTTGATTTAGTAATATTTTGATAAAATTTGGCACTTGAGCATAGGTACCTAACAAAACTATAATATGCAGGGCATTTGTCAGGTGTATTAATTAGGTTGTAGGCAGTTACTATTTCTGCATTAGCTAGTAGGGTTTACTATCAATATGTCAAATGACAAAATAATCTGCATCTGACATATTGAAAGTAAACCTTGACATTAAAAAAAAAATAGAACGAGTCACAATGTTGAATCCGCTGATCGAATTCAGCAGATTCAACATTGTTTTCGAAAACATCACGTGATATCTGTATAGGAGCTCATGTAAACTCCTATAATGAGAATTCCGTTTTTGCAGGGAGTCAAGCCCCCCTGCACCCCTCACACCCCCTGCTAACTATTCCAACTCCAAGATTGCACTACAGTGAGGAAAGGGATGAATTTCCCTAACCACACTGTACCGTGATCTCTGTACAATTCTTCGAATTTATATTAGAGAATGTACACTGCATTTGCTAATATAAACTTTCAAACATTGAGATGTTCACCCATATGAAAAGTCAAACATCTGTACTTTGAAGTTTTCATATGGGTACATATCAACTCGAAATTTTAATAGTAAACCGGCTAGTAGTTATGAAGTGTAAGCAAATTTAGTTCTTTTAGTTGCAAACAGTAATGTGTTTTATAGGGAGCATTGCTGGCAAATTTAAACATTTTGTTGTAGCATGTGCCCAGTTTTACTTTAAAGTTGTCATTCATGTTTGTTAGAACTGGGGATGTAAAAAGGAAAAAGAGTAGCCGGTAAGTTGATGCAATGGTTGTCCTAGCAGTATCTCTGAGATGCTGTTTAATTTTGTATATTAAACCAAACTTTTGGTATGTTTTGTATGGCTTGTTGGATATGATGGTCAGATTTGAGGAATTATCTCTCTGAATGTTTTTGTATGAGCTGAAGTTTTGCATTTGTGCAGTCTGATGAGGTTATATTAAATGTCTTTTCCTCAATGAGGTGTATTATATTTTGCGGAGGGTTAGAGGCAATTGAGCATTTCCAAGCCAAGATTTGATAGATGCAAAAGTGTCTTGGGTGATTTGCTGAAGTTTGTGTAAGGCAGGGGCTGAACAGATGAGGGTTGACTCATAAGCATATTGTATTTTGGTGCCAAGTTCATTGCAGCCATATGTTTAGTTATGAAAATGCTAAATAAGACCGGGCCTAGGATTGATCTTTATGAAATACCAACAGTGAAAGGCCGGAAGGATAGTTTGTGTCTTTCGGCTTTTCCAGGTTAGGCAGTAGAGTTTTATGTGCTGGCTTGCCGGGCCTAACGCACAACCTTCAATGAAGGAACACCCATTCACGCATGTCGCCACACAGAAGACACTCTGAGAATCGAATGGGCAACGTCTAACTGTGAGGCGACAACACTACTGCAGCACCACCACCGCAGTGTGAAAGGCTGGAAGGATAAGAAATGTTACTTGCATTTAACTACCTGCTCTCTCAGAGATATGTAGCTATAGGATCAGGAGAGAGGTGACTAGCTGAAGCCATGGGAAAAGAGATCATTGAGGAGGTTTTGTGGAGATACATTGATAAAAACTTTGTAAAGTTCTAGAAAAAAAAGGTGAAATTAGGTAACCTTCATTCCTATTATGGCTAATGATTTTGATGAAGTTTAGCAGAGCAGTTATATTAGTGTGGTTGGGTTGGAATCCATGTTGGGTTTTGGGGAGAAGGTTATTGTTGATGAGATATCTCACAAGTTAAATCTGTATATGTTTCTCAAGGATTTTATATAGCAGTGACAGAATTGCAATGGTTCTGTAATTAGCAAATTCTGTTGAACCTCCTTCTTTCTGCAGAGGAATGATGAAAGAAAAAAATCAGATGGGTGGGACAATAGCTTTCCATGACAGACTATTTTATGAGGATGGAGATAGGGTAGCTTAGAGCAGCTGCTTCATTTTTTATATATTCTGCTACTAAATTGTCAGTGACTGTGTTGTCTCTACTTTAGACTAAGTAGATACATTTGATTGGTAGAGGTGGGGGAAAGGGTGAAAGTTTTGTGAAGGGTATCAGTCATCTTGTGCTGTGGGGACATGGAAAGGGGGAGAAGGAGGAGGTGTTGTCTTTTCTTAAAGACAGAACTGTCCATATAAAATGTTGGTTGAATTGTGAAGCAATGGAATATGTGTTATTTGTTGAGTTATTTGAGGATGTTATCATTTGCCAGGCTGTAGTACCTTCTTTAGTGATGACTAGAAATGTTTTGGGTTGTTAAGAGTATTTGTGTTGGGGCCTGAGACAGAAGGATTTCTTATTCATTCCAATCTTGTATTTGGTCTGTTTTTGAAGTTTTCTGATATTATCAAAATTGTTTTGTATTTTGATTTTGTGCAAGTCTTTCCATGCTTTGTCTCTCTGTAACATTTTTTGATCTGTTTTGACAACTAAGGTCTCAGGTTTGATTTGACTCTTCTAGTTCTTACAGGTCTCTTTTCATTTAGTTTATTCAAGGAGGTTCTTTTGAAATGGCATACAGCGTCATCTAGAAACATGATTTTTAGAAAATTCCAGTTACAGTGAAATAGGGTTTAAATGAATGATTGTCTTTTCAATTTGGAAGCATTACATAGCTGATTATATAAGTACCTGTTTTAATTGAAACTGTTACTTGCTTATTCCATATGTTGGAAAGTATTCAGTAATACTGTGAGGCAATGAAACATAGGAAGTTAACCTGTTTATTTTGTTTGTAAGAGTCCAGTCTAGTACGGACTTCCTGTTGCTATCTGTATTGAGCCTAGTAGTGGAATTAATTATTTGGTTGAAACCACCTAAGTTTAATGGGTCAATGGGGGTTGGGGAATTGGTGATGTTCTAGACAATATTGAGGTCTCCTAGTATGAAGGTTTCTTTGTGGATATTGTGAGCTACCAGTGGACAAAATTTCTTCTGTTCTCATTAATGTTTTTCATGGTGTAATGCATAATGCTGTAATGTATATAGCCTTTCTGTTGTTTATTTTTAGATAGGGTACAAGTAGTTTGACAGTGTTGAATATGGGTATATGTAATGGGGCAACATGTTGCTTCAAGAGTGTTTTTATATATGATGAAAATGCTGCCTCCTCATTTGTTTTTCTTGCCATTTCTGTGGTTATTTTAATGTGGAAGTATGATTTCATTATCACTTAGTTCCTGCTTTTGTGAAGTTTATGTGGCAAACACTATATCTGGAGAGTAAAATGCCATGGATGCACGGATGCCTTGTATCTTATTACAAATACTTTTTGGGGTTCATATTAAGAATGAGTAAGTTGGGTACTTTATTTGAGTGGGATCATGGGATGGGGGTTTTGTACATTTACCATGGTTCTGCATGTAGATATTGTTTTATGGGACCAATGATAAGGGTGAATATTTCCATTGAGTTTATGGATAGATATGGTGCACTGATAAACATAGTTTAAACCCAAAGGAAGTACTCTGGCAGTGCACGGTATTCCACACATTTAGACCATCAGCCACACAGACAAGGACTAAAGATGGAGATGTCTTGATCTTCATAAGCAAAATGTATACCTCCAGTTTGGTTAAACAGGGTGATACCCTGAAATTCATCCATGTGCACATCACCTTAGATAAACTCCCTTACCATATCTTAGCACTTGACTTGGGTTAAGGAGGAACTCTGCTTCACATAGATCGGGATCCTGTTCCATAGATGGGATCTCTGGGATACATACCTGTGTTTCCAGCATGTCCTGTTTATATCACAGCAAGGTTTAAGTCTTTAGAATGGGTAATTCCTGGTGCTGTTTATTTTATGGATATGCAGGAGGTTCATCAGAGTGGAGTTTGTCAATGCCTTGTATGCCAGGCATAGATCTCCCCTCAAAAGCCTGTAGAAGACTGAATACAGGGATAAAGCCTTGAGTTGGTCTACATAGGACATTTTACTTATGCTCTGTATTGTTTTACTGAGTAATCCCTGTGGAAATTCTAATTCTTAGATAAGCCTGGTAAGGTACATACCAAAGGGGACATTGTACTCAATGACAGGTCTGATGAATGCCAAATACAGTGGAATAGTGACTTCCTTGGACTTAAACGCCATACCTTTGTTTATAAGTTGCACAACATAGAATGATTTTCTCACTACTGTAGACACATGATGGTTAAAGGCTAGATTACTATCTATGAGTGTCCCTAAGTCCCTGATTACTGGGTCAAGATTAAGGGGTGTGTTGTCAATATGATAGTTACCAGGGGTGGATGACTTCACAAAGGATACTATTATGCATTTCTTGGCATTTAGTTTTAGTCCATAGCTCTGACATTAGATGTTTGTGTCAGCCCCTCCTGGAGAACATTTGTGTCAGTGTGGAAATCATTGACAGCTCCTAATTTGCAACCATCTGCAAATTTAGTCAGCCAGAGACTACTGACATTGACCTCGACTTCAGAGAAGTAAATGCCAAAAAGGAAAGGACCAAGGACTTATGAGGGACTCCACCTGTGACTGGCCTCTTTGTAGAGGTGGACTCCCCAATTCTAACTTCATGGGTCCTGTCTGTGAGCCAGTTTTCTATCCACTGGGTGACATATGAATTTGTGCCTAACCTCTTCAGTTTCTCAATAATTCTTGAGTGGGTTATCATGTCAAATGCCTTGGCCAGGTCAAGGCAAGCAGTGTGAACCATTTTCCCTCTTCTGTTGCATTGGTTACCTTCTTAAAGAAGTCCACCAGGTTGAGTTGATATGATCTGCCCTTGATGAAACCAAATTGGGTTGAGTCCAGTGTGTGGAGGTTTACTATATCTCTATTGATCATTTCCATAATTATTTCCATGGCTTTACATATAAGACTACTGAAACTTAAGGGTCTGTAGTTGACAGGATCTGTAGATGGCCCACCTTTGTGCACAGGGTTGACTGTTGCTGTTTTCCATTCTTGAGGCACAAAGCCTGTTTGGAGGCTACAGTTAAATAGTAATTCCAGAGGCCCTAATAGGTCATGTTTCATGCTATTTAGAAGGCATCTTGGGATGCTGTCTGGGCCTATTGATGCAGTGTTCTTGGTCTTAGAGAGAGCATTAAGGGCTTTTTCCTTAGTGATAGTAGGGTAGTTATATTTGATGGTATTTCATGATGGGAGGTTGAAGAGGAGAGAAGAGTAAAGTTGGAGCTGAATTTATCAACCAGAAAGTTTGCTATATCTTCTGGCTCAGTATAGGTGGCTCCATTTACACTGAGCACTGTACACAATTGTGCATTACCTTTGAGGTTGTGGACATAGCTAAAGAATGCTTTGCGGTTGTCCTTGGCCTGGGAGGCCAAACATACCCTCCAGTATGGCTTTGGTAGACTTTATTTGCCCTCTGAGTTGTTTATTTAGTTTGATGTGAGTGCTTTTACCCTGCTGGGTGCTGCATCTCCTAATTTTTGCATGCTTTTCTTCCTTCTGTTATACATCCTATTGATTTTGTGATTCCACCAGGTTGGCTTACTTTTTGAGTTACTTCTGCACTTCTTCCTGGTGGGTACAGCTGCCTCTATGCAGCTATTAACATACTTGTACAGGGTTTCTCTGAACAGTTCTGCATAGGCAGCAGTGTTCTCAGGGTTTATGGGGCTTGACATTTTGCCAGATTATCATTCAATAGTAGGAACTTAGTCTTAGAGTAGTTCCTGAATATTCCGGGGTTAGCTGGGGGTCCAGGTTTTATTTTTAATTCAAATCAGACCATTTTGTGGTCTGACCTTAGCAGGGAAGACATTGCATTAGGGGGTGTGCAACAACTCTCATATTATCAATAACTACCAGTTTGGCACAAAGATGGGCCTTCCCTTTTAGGTTACATATGTAACTAAAGAATTCCTTATGGTTGTCCTTAGCTGAGGAAGTTAATTTGGATTTGTACTTTGCTTTGGAGGACTTCACAAGAAGTCTTACTTGCTTGTTTAAGCTGAGGAGGGAGTGTTTCCAGTTTAGGGCTTGCTCCTTCTTACTCTTAGATAGCAATTTCTTCCTCTTATTGTAAAGCCTGTTAATGGCAGTTGTCCACAATGCAGGTTTTCTCTTCCTTGAGAAGCTTGTTTTGGTCCTGTCAGGCATATCCACGTCAATGCAGTTATGAAAGACATTTATATAAAGCACTGGGTGTAGAACTTGGCATAGTTGCCAGTTCCATCTTAAGGGGAGGTGCAGTGAAGCTATTTATACCATCTCATAAAAGGTTATTATCTACTTTGGAGAAGTTTTTTAGTTAAGTTGCTGCTAGGGAGGGTCAGGTGTGATAGTTACTTTGAATGAGACTGGTTTGTGGTCAGATCTCTCCAGGAAAGACCTCACAGTGGGGGGAGGACGCTACAGTTGTCTCCCATACTGGTAAACACCAGATCCAAGATGCTGGCATGCACTGTGGTGTGTCAATCAGCTGGTCCAGTGTACTGGAATTAACGAAGTTGAGGAACTTTTGGGCAATTGAGGTTGAGCACGAGTAATTTATCCAGTCAATGGATGTGTAGTTAAAGTCACCCAAAACCATGATGTTCAGATGTATCTTAATAGACTCAGTTAGATCCAAGTAGGCAGAGTGGGTGTCCTGATTCATGGAGGGGGGGGGGGGTCCTGTAGCTGGCAATGACTTGAAAAGGTGTCCTACCAACAGTTAATTGCACCTGAACTATCTCCTGGGAATCATACTGTTTAAATAATCTGGAGGTGTATTTATCTTTAATGGACATTGATACACTGCCTCTTTTAGTTTTCAAGCTTTCAGTTTGTTGCCTGAACATGTGGAAGGTGGTATAACCCAATACAGATGGGGTGCTCTCCACAGCTTTGAACCAGGTCTCCATGACTGCACAAATTCTCTGTCCTCCATGGTGGGGACTGCTTACAGTGACTGTAGTTTCATGTTATGACTCATATCATTAAGCAGCATAACCATGAAGCTGTTTTTAGATAGAATTTTTATGTTGGAAATTCTTTCCTTGAGACACGGTTTAAAAAAGGCACTATAGGTTGTGTCAAGACCCTTAGCCAGTAGTCAAAATCCCAGGGGTGAGAGATGAAGACAATCTCTCGCAAAGCATTGAGGTCTGTCGATCATGTCATCCCAGGCTGACAGATACTGGATCCCCTTAGAATGACACTAGAAATTAAGCAAATTATTGAAGTCAATCATTTCTTATTTGTATTGAGGCATCATCCTAGGTGAAGATAAAATGCTACTTAAGGATAGACGCATACCACCCTGAGACACATAGTCTGAGAGCTCAGTCATATCTCTCTTCATATAGTCCAGAGAGGTACATCTCAAGTTGTTCACACCAACATGGACTATGAAAGAATCATAACAGTAACTGTTGTTCAGAGACTTGAGTGGATGTGTGATGTGGTAGATCCTGGCCCCTGACAGACAACTGACCATGGCCTTTTCCTTATCCAGCCTGGTGAGAGGGACATATGTGTGTCTCTCAATGGAATCAGCTATGACTAATATGTTTGGTTTTGTGTTTTGCCTTAAGGATATGACATGTTAGACACTGGTGGGTGAGATATTATGTGCATTGTGTTTTGCAGAGGAAGTGTTATGTGTAGTGTGCTTGTGTTTCTGTTTGGGAGATCTCTGGAGTTAGGTATGTTTCTGGTGAGGACCTCCACATATTAGGTATGTGTGATGTGGATTTGGGTGGAGTAAGAAGTGAGGTGTGCATGCTGACCTCCCGCTCATTGTCATTTGTACTGACTGATGTGTGAGAGAGCATGGATTCAAGATTCTTAATATAGTTGCATCTCTCACATGTTGAGTTTGTGTGGACTAGGAGTAGGAGGTTGTCAGTGAACATGAGGCAGTTGCTACACTGCCTCAGCATGCCCAGGTCAACCAAGCTAGCTGGAGAAACTGTGGGAAATTGTCTGTCCATAGTGTTAGGAAAATTGATATGGTCAGGAAAAGAGGTCACATTTAGGAATGACTAGTGGGTGAGAGGTGTGTTGGTGCCTCTGAAGCTAGCCTTAGTGTTGCACCTGACAGTAGAGCAGGGCTGTGGCAAACCTATGGAGGACCACAAGCAAAGTGCTAAGGAAAGATTTAACAAGTAAAACATTTGCATCTATAACTACTAATGGTAACCACTGCTACACGGCAGTGCACAATGGTGTGCTACATGCAAACAAGTGCAAAAAATAGACTTAAATAATACAAGAAATAACACTTTTAACTCAAAATAGCCAATAAGGAGAGTCTCTATGAACTCTAGTCCAATCACACTTGATTAGATGGGACCCAGACAACACTCTCCTCTCACAGGATGCAGAAGGGCCTTCATCAACAAAGACAGCTTGAATTTGATCTCAGATGTTACAAAAGAGACCCCGAAACAGCAAACCTAGAACTGGGCTATGCTACAGCTTAACTAGTACAATATACAGTAAAATGTGACAAAAATGTTCAAACAATTCAAACAGACAGTAGAATGCAAATACAATTTAAAAGTGCAATGTAAGACCAAAAACAGGCACTTACAGTTAGTTGGAAGCAACAGATGCTTCAGATCTTTCAGTATCTCAGTGAAAAGCTGGCGTTAGTGCTCAAGTGATACCAGTCTAGATTCAGCAAGTCTGAATTTGGCCTATGCTGTAAAATGCAGAAGTTCTATACATTCAAAGTGCATAAAATCAGTCACAACAGCAAAAAATCTGTTTAAATAAAGCAGCAATTCACCAGCAATTCCCAGTTTAGAAAGGTGTAGGCCACATTCTCCCACCACAAGAGTCTAGACAA
Organism: Protopterus annectens; assembly: GCF_019279795.1. Taxonomy (NCBI): domain Eukaryota; kingdom Metazoa; phylum Chordata; order Ceratodontiformes; family Protopteridae; genus Protopterus; species Protopterus annectens. The sequence goes on from NC_056733.1 coordinate 1,340,558,933, forward strand.
CAAACCTTCATAACTGGTTTTCTAGCTTAAGTGCTTAAGTCAGGACTAAGACACTTCAGAATAACAGATACAATAGACCTTCAACCAGCAATTTCCTGCTTAGAAGAGTGTAGGCTATCATCTCCTGCCACAAGAGTTTAGACCACAAATCTTCCTAATGTAAAGTAATTGGTTTGGCATCCAAGTTTTCACCAGCAATTCCCATCTTAGAAGGTTGTAGGCCACACCTCCTGTCACAAGAGTCTAGACCACAACCCTTCTAAAGTAAAATAACTGGTCTGGAGCCCACATGCTTAAATTAGAACTAAGACACTTTCAAAATAACAGACACAATGAGCCTGCAACCAGCAATTCCCAGTTTAGAAAGATGTATGCTATCCTCTCCTGCCACAACAGTTTAGACCACAAATCTTCATAATGTAAAATAACTTGTTTGGAACCTAAGTGCTTCAACCAGAACAAAGATGCTTAGAACAACAGGCACAATAAGCCATCACCCAGCAATTCCCAACCCAGAAGGACAGAGACTACCCTCTCCTTCCACAAAAAGTATAGACCACAAACCTTCTTAATGTAAAATAACTGGCCTGAAGCCCAAGTCCTTAAACCAAAACTAAGAGGCTTAGAATAACAATTACAATTTTCTTCTTGTGCCTGTGGCTACGAGAATTAGATTGCTTCTAAAACCATTTGGAAATACAAAGCTTTTATAAGTATGTATTTTATTTATTTTATTGCACTTGCTTTAATATTTCAGTAAGATTTAATAATTCTGGGAGAATTTATCATGGTTTTTCAGCCTGCAGTTGTTAAAGAAACTCCATCTGCTTGTTACTATACTGCTTCAGCTGTTTTTTTAAACAGTATTCTACAAAAGCTGTTCTGAGTTTGCCAAAATATTTCTAAATTTTGCAAAGGTTTTGGGTGTTGTGAAGATTTATCAAGGTTAGTGAACTTATTTCCAAGGACTCTTGATATTGTAGGAATCCTTACTTCTTGATCTCTGTATCCATTTTATGTAAGTGGGAATTACTGGTCAATAGCTTTTTGTATTTTTATCTGATTGGTACGAGCTGTTTCCACATGCACTACCTGCATACACTACGCCCACACTGCTCCCGGGCCCTGTATGCTAATTACCCCAGTTGCAGCAGTGTAGCATGCAAATGAAGGTATTTAGCAATACAGGAAGTGGTGCAGGCTTAGTGTAAGCACGCAGAAATGTAAACCATAAAAAACGTATTACATTTTTGCAAACATAAAATCGGAGCCATGACAGCCGGCCAAACACATGTATTATATCATTAATATATGCCAATGGTTAAATACATAGCCACTGACATAAAAAAATGTACAAAATATAAAAAGAACATTTAATTTCATTTTTCGCACTATTGCAAAGTTTAAGTGCATGGCAGCTGCATGCAAACCGGATCACAAGAAAAAATAGAAAAATATAGAATAAAACTGCAATGTAACATATATCATGATTTTCCCATAATAGTCAATGGCAGGCACGTAACACTACACCATGGTGCAAGGACTGCTAAGGGGCTGTGACAGTGTTTTGCACGGTAGCTAGGAATTAGTAGACAATGCCATGCAAATGAGAGGAGTAATAGTGAATCACAGATTCCCCTCTGGTGTAAGGATGCACCTCACAGTGTAGCGTTATAACACCGAGGTGTGCCCTTGAGATAAAGATGACATCAAGAGAGGGGTGTGTCACCTTTGCTGTAAGCACAGTGGAACATTGCTAATCCAGTTTGCCCATAGCTAAGCAAAGCTGCAGGATAGGGGTGTGTCGAACTGGCTATAGCTTGGCTGAGAGTACACAAGGTAACCGAGTATGCATGTGAATGGAGATGAAAACATGCTTAAACCTGGTAAACGGGTTTGCGCGCCATGCACCGGAGCTGAAACAGGAAGGATAAAGGAAAGAAATAAGGAAATGCTGCAGCAGGGAAATTGGAGTACAAATGACAAATTAACACCTAGGAACCTACAGTGGGCCATTGACAATTTATTTATTTATTTATTTTACATTTGTTAACCGGGCTAGTCTGGCTGGATACATGTCCATTTTCAGCAGAGGCCCGAGGAGAAAAGCTCCACTATCAGAATAAGACAATACATTTCAAAAACATTTCTAAAATAAAAATTTTTTACCAAAAGTGTACAGAGACAAAAATACAGTTTGCCTGGACTAATTTAAGTGGGTAACAAACAGAGTTCAGATTAAGTGGCTAAGGAGTTAAGCTCAGGCATAAAAATACAAAGTTGAGTTAAAGGACATCACTAGTCTAGTTAAAACAGTTTAGTCGTCGGTCAGTAGACATAATGACAGAATAGGTAATTTACATAAGGAAGGAAACAGATGGTAATAAATGTTTAAAGAGCATGTTAGAAGATATAACAGGTAGAAATGGTAGTTAAAGTTGAAGGATAAAGGGAAAAGATAGACAGAAAGTGGGGAATAAAATATAGTTAGTTGGGTATTAGTATTATGACAAAGTTACAGGTTGGGGATGTCAAATTTGAAAGGAGAGTGAGGAAACAGGATAGAGATGCAATGCCAAGGTAGTAGGATGAAGATGGTCAGCTATGGGTAGAAAGAGAGTAGAGAAGATAGCTAGAAAGGAAGTAAGCAAAAGAATGGAAAAAAAAGGAGTGAAGGTCCAGTAAAGGGGCTGCGATGTTAGTCTCAGTAAGAATGGGAGTGGAAAGAATTACACAAGTAGCAGACTGGAGAGTAATGAAGAGTGCTGAGCTCAGTCAGGATTGGAGCAGGGACATAGCCAGTGAATTAGTAGGTAGGTTTTCATCTGTTTTTTGAAAAGGTGACATGAGGTTAGGGAGGTCAGTTCACTGGGAAGTTTATTCCAGTAAGAACCGATAATGTTTGCAAATAGGGAATCACCTGATTTGTTATGAGATTTCACAGTAGTAACTAGTAGCTTGTTGGCTGATCTGAGTGTTGTAAGATTTTTATAAGGTGTGATAAGTTTATTTAGTATGGGTGTACTGGAGGGGTGGTGAAGAATTTTGAAAGTGATGATTAGTTGTTGTAGGAGTATAAGGTTCGGGAGTTCAAGCCAGTTGAGTTTCTTTAAGTTAAGACAGTGGTGAGTTTGGAAAGGTGAGCCAGTGTCAAATCTGGCTATACTGTGGTAGGCAGTATTCAGTTTCTGAAGATTAGCTTTAGATAAATTGACAAAGGAGGGGGTAAGTTAATGTAGAGATAAGGTGAGTTTGGGCAAGGGCTACTTGGGAAGTTGTAGTGAGATAGGGCTTTAGTCTGTATAGGGCACCAATCTTTTATTGACAGTCTTGATAGTTAAATCAATGTGATAGTCAAAATTTAGCTGGTTATCTATGGTGACGCCTAGGAGTTTAGTGCAGTTGTCAGGTTTGATGACAGTGCCATTACAGGATGTTATTGAAAAGAGATTGGGGTGGATTTAGAGGTAGGGGTAAAGAGTAGTAGTTTGGTTTTTTTGGGATTTAGGAGGAGACAGATATGTTGAAACCATTTTTCTGCTGCAGTGAAGACTACTTGGGTAGTAGAGTGGAGTTCTGCTGGGGTAGAGGCAGAGCAGATGAGAGTGGAATCATCTGCATATTGTATACATGTGGATGTTGGTAGGGAATTGGGCAGATTATTGATGAAAATGGAGAAAAGTAAGGGGCCTAGGATGGATCCTTGTGGGACTCCAATAGTAATTGGGAGTTGAGTGGATAGGTGGCTGTCCCATAGGACAGCTTGTTTTCTATTAGTCAAATAAGAGTTGAACCATTGCAATGCTTGAGAATCCAGTGATAGGGACTTTAAAGTGTCAAGGAGAAGTTGATGGTTGACCATATCGAATGCTTTTGAGAGGTCCAAGAATAGTGCCGATGAGAACAGATTTTTATTTCGATTTTTATTTATAGTGTCAGAGAAGGAGAGCAGGGCAGTAGTAGTACTGTGGTACGGTCTAAAACCATGTTGAGAGTCCACAAGCAAGCAGCTACCTGCAGGACAGGAAAGGGGAGGGGCTGTACTGCAACGAAAACAGTAAAGTGTCACAGCAGAACAAAGCGGATTTGCAGTACATCAGCTACAAGACACATTTTGCAACACATAACTGGGTAGGGAAAGTACAAAACAAGAAAGACGGCAGGTGGATGCATGCCTGATAATGGGAGGGGATCCAGGTTTAAAAGTGAATCTAAGGGCAACAGATTAATCAAGGCAGGCAAACATAACTCCACACTAAAGGCCCCACACTTGCAGTACTCACTGTAAAACACATAAATAAGATACCCTGCAGATGGAATTGCTGATACACACCCAATGACATCAGCAGCATCCATAGCAAAATAGTATAAAGTGTGAAAGCACCTCACACACACTTGTGTATTCCCATACACTCTGCACCATTGGTGTATAGAGATGGGGAACTTTTAATATGTACATGTCAGGGGCTGCCATAGCTTTGATCCACCAGCATGTGTTGGAGACTGAAGGTGGTGTGGAGGATGATGCACACTACCACCTCAGGCACCAGAGGAGGAGAAGAGTGTTCAGACCCAGGGTAACCTACCAGGGGCTACATGATCTGGAGATAGTAGAGCATTACAGGGTGGACAGAGACACCCTACAGCAACTTGAGGAGCTGTGCCTGCCACACCTCAGAGCCAGAACAAACAGAGGGGAATCCATCCCAGTGGATACGAAGGTATGTGTAAGCCTGAAAATAATAGCTATGGGTACCTTTCAAAGGCCAACTGAGGATATCATGGGAATCTCACAGGCATCAGCATCCAGGGTACTTCACCAGTTCCTGGATGTTATGTTACCACATGCCAATGAGCACATATACTTCCCCCGAATGCAGGAGGAGTTGGCCAGCAATATGCGTCTCTTCCACCATGTGGCAAAATACCTGGAGGTACCGGGTGCAATAGACTGTACACACATATACATCAAGTCACCACCTAGTGAGTAGGGTAGACACTACATAAACCACAAGGGATACACCTCCATCAACTGCCAGGTCATGTGCAATGCCCAGGGCATTATCATGGATGTGTGTGCTGGCAGCCCTGGAAGCTATCATGACTCCCACATCTGGCATGCCTCACAGCTGTATCAGGTATTTCCCAGGGGGGACATCCCATATGTCCACCTGGTGGGGGATGCTGGCTATGCACTGGAATCATGGATGATGACTCCCATCAGAAATGCACACACACCCATGCAGGAACGCCATAAAGAGGCACACACACAAACCAGAATCATCACAGAGAGTGTGCTTGGGATGCTTAAATCACGCTTCTGTTGCTTGGACATATCTGGTAGAGCCTTGCAGTACTCTCCAGGCACATGTGCCCACATCTTCATAGTATGTGCCATGCTAAACAATATGATCCTGCGGAAACAGCTGCAGCAGGGACTGAATGGTGAAGGCCCTCACAGCCCACCACCATTGCCAAGGGCCCCACAGGCACAGAGGTACTCAGACCATGCACACCCTGAGCCAGCCCCAGTAGGCAGACAGAGGCATGCCCAGTATGCCTATACATTGGCAAGGAGGAAATGTATAGCACACACACTGACAGTGTAGGCACCTAGGGACTGACACCTTTCTCCACCTGCACACACAGTAAAAATGGATGGCACACACACAAGACTACCTGTAAATTGTCATGTATAGGCAGTCTACTGTGTGCATCCAACATAGGCAGCCCTCAACTATTGCACACACAACAGCTATTGGCACAAGGTAAGTTAATACCTGAACAGTAAATTAAACTATCAGCATGTGCTGATACTGTATGTATAGGTTTATAGGTTCATATGTAGGTACTTGGCTAACTGCCTGAGGGCATTCATAAGCCTAGCCAAAATGTTTCAGCTTTTGCCCCCCATTGATTCATTAACTGTCCCTAAGTGGAGCAGAGCCAATGACGGGATCCCTGGGGTGTATCTGCTGTTCCCCATCCACTCTTCAAGGTTTCTCTTGAAGAGTGTTAGTGAGGGGCTCTGTATAATGTAATTAGGGATGTTGTTTCAAAGTATGAGGAGTTTCTGTGACAGGAATCCATCCCTCCAGCATCTTACAGTTATTGTTGTGGCAAGGTTCAGCTCACTACAGCGTGTGGCTCACTGTGACATGGATTCCCATAGGTGGAGCACATCCATTAAGCCGGAGTTCGACATGGCTTTGTTGGCCAGCAGAGATCATCTCCAAGTAAACGAGATGCCACTGAGTAAAGTAGGAGTTTATTCAGTCTGGCTGCATAGGACATATGTTTGAGGCCAGTAATCCTCTTGGCGAGGTACATTCGTGGAATTTCCAGCTGTTGGATGTGTCTTCTGAGGTACATCCAAAATGGGTTACTATACTCTATGATGGGACTGATGAGTGATGAGTAAAGGGGCACTATAACCTCAGTATGTCTAGATGTGAACCCTTTAGTAATCAGATGGTTTACATAGAAGGATGTCCTAACTACTTTGGAGATATGATTGTTAAAGGAGAGATCACTGTCTATCTTAGTCCCCAGATACCCTATTACCTCATCTGTATTTAAGTGGCTGCCACTTATGTGTTACTATGTGGGTGCTTAATATTCCACAATGGAATGACCATGCAGTTTGTGGCACTTAGCTGGAGGCCATGATTTTGACACCCTGTGTTGGTCTCTGTGAGGCCCCTTGAAGGATGTCTGTGTCAGCTGGACTGTCGAGTATGGCTCCCAGTATGCCGTCATTGCCAAATATGGTCTGCCGTAGTCCACCTGTGTTTGCCTGTACCTCTGAGAAGTATAAGCCAAACAGTAGGGGTCCCAGGACAGAGTCCTGTGGGACACCAGTCATGACTGGTTAAAAGTTGGACCTGGAGACCGCTAGTCGTACCATGTGGGTTCTGTGTGTAAGCCCGTTGGTAACCCATCCGGTGATGTATGGGTGTATGTACAGGCTGGTGAGTTTATCAATAATACCTGAGTGGAAAATGGTGTCAAAAGCCTTGGCGAGGTCCAGGTAGTATGTGTGAACAACCTTTCCCCTTATCTAATGTTTTGGTGACTGTCTGTAAGATATCAAACAGGTTCAGTAGGCATGACCTGCACTCAACTAAGCTGACTTGGGTTGGGTCAAGTGTTTGAAAGTTACAATGTCTTTGTTAATGAGTGCCATGAGGATGCGCTCCATAGCTTGGCATACCAGGCTAATCAGGCTTATGGGGTAGTTGTTACCATGGTCAGTTGTGTTTCCACCTTGGTGGAGTGGAATACCCATTGCCACGTGCCAGTGTATGGGCATGTAGCCTGTGGAGAGGCTGAAGTTGAAAAGCTTAATTAGGTGGGGGGTCAGTTTGTCTTGTAGTGTTTGCAAGATGCAGTCTGGGATACCATTTGCCTCCATTGAACCTGTGTATTGCTGTTAGAGAGGGCCATTTCCACCTGTGTGTCTCTGATGTCTGTGATACTGTACTTTTTGGGTATTGTTGTGGGCTCTTTAGGGGGTGAAGTTTGCACTGAATGTATCTGCAAGGATGTTGGTGATATCAGTAGGGTCAGTATATTTTGTGCTATATTACACCGGCACAGTGCAAATCTGTGTGTTACCACTTAGATCCTTGACATAGCCAAATAAGGCTTTGTGGTTATCTTTCGAATCCTTGCCTATTTTCCTGTTGATGTTAGCCTTGGATGATTTCATGAGGGACCTACGTTCCTTACTAATACTGGTCATGGATGTCTGTCCTTCTTGGGATTTGCTGTTTTTATGGACTACTGTCCTACTTCTGTTGTATAGGCTGTTTATTGCAGGGGTCCACCAGACTGGTGTCCTTGTCTAGGAGGAGTGAGTTTTGGTTTACCAGTGATGGCACAATCCATACATCCTTGTAGGTGCTTATAGAATGCATTTATAAATCTGTCTGTATCTTGAGCAGTGTTTTCCCTTAGCGTGGGGGTTGCAAAACCCCCCACCCTTGTCTCTAGTAGTGTGAAATTAGGTGTAGGAAAGATATACACTGCGGTTTCCATGGGTGAGGGAGATGGCTGGGTGTGGAAAAAGTGAATAGTTCATGGTCAGATCTAACCAGTGACCGGATTACCTCCACTGTGATGCACCTGTCATCCATGTTGGTGATTACCACTTCTAGTATGTTTCCACCTCTCGTTAGGGAGTTTACCATCTGATACAGGGCATATGAGGTGATAAATTCCAGGAAGTGCTGGGCCTGGAAGTGAGTACTTGAGTAAGTTTCCCAGTTAATGGTAGGGTAGTTGACATCGACCAATGCCAGGGTGTGCGGTAGACTGTCATGTTTTCAACTGTCTCCAGGTAGTGGAGTGGTGGTCCTGGGTCATGGAGGGTGATCTGTATCAGGCCACAGTTTGCATTGCAGTTTTGGCTGATGTTAGCTGCACATGGATGATCTCAGAGGTATCATGCTGCCCCACTAACCTGGAGGTGTAGGTATCCCTGATGAATATGGATACACCCCCTCCATGTCTGTGTCAGTCCATGTTCTGTTTCCAAAATGTGTGGTATGGGTTGTAGTCTGGTAGTGCTGGTGTGCTCTCAGGAGCCTTAAAACAGGTCTCAGTTACTGCACAGATGTTGACGTTGTCCATACTGAGGAGTGCTGTGAGTGCGTGCATGCTGTGATCACAACCCCTGGTGTTGAGTAGCATAACCCTCATTGATTCTACTATTGTGCTGTTTACAGAGGTGGGATTCACATTTGAGACTTCCCTAAAAAAGGCACCATGGGGGGTGCAAATAGCCTTGGCCAGTATTCCAAAGCCTAAGGCTGACACATAAGCCAGTATGGTAGTGTTGCATGCATGTTTCCCATTTGTGCTTGTTTCTCATCTTTCCTGTAGATAACCTACTGGTAAGCAATAGAATGCCTTAAACTTATACAAGTCTTCTAGCTTCCAGGATAGGCTTTTGGGGTGATTAAGTATCAGTGTTCTGTATGTTCTTGCTGTACTTAACTGTTTTCTGACTACATGGTGATATTTCTCTGTATATTGTGATCTGAAAGCTCTGTTTATTCACATATTATGGCTGTGATGGCCTGCACTTTAGAGGTTCACAGATAGGTAGTAGGCTATCTGCCCAAGGGCAAGTAGAAGCATAGCTACAGTGTGGTGACTTTCTCCACACCATTGATGATGTAACTGAGCCTCTGTCAAGCATAGTCAATGAAGTGATTACAGGCAGACCTGCCAGAAGCTGTTGAAGACTGGGGTAGTGGAGGGTGATGGGGCACTTAGTGATCTAACGAGGGCATGTTAACGTGAAAAATCAACACCATTCAATTTACCCAACAGGTCTTGCAGCTATAAAACTGGAGGGGCTCCCCCACCCCCTGGCTGTATGGTTCTGGGACATATGATCCCAGGGGTGTATATTCTGTTACCCATTCACACATCAAGATTTCCCTTGAAGTGTGTCAGTGAGGGGCTATGCCTAATGTAGTTAGGAATGTAATTTATAGTCTCTCATTTCATTTGTTATATGTTTTTATTTCAAGAGTAAGTGAAGCTCAGTGGGTTTGGGTGCCTTCGCCATTTGCTTAGCCTAATTTACACATAGAAATCATCTAAATAGGAAATAGGTGGAAACAAGGTTAATGTCAATAGTGTAATGGTTACAGCATTTGCATAGTATCTGTGCATTTGAGGTTCAAATCCCAATAAAATCAGGGATGTTTATCATGTTAAAAAGTATACCTTAACCACAGCTTGCATAAATAGGTAGTATTCATCAGTATAATAAACATTTGAAACACCCATATAAACCACGTGCGCTGGAGACTAAAGTCAACAGAAAATGTAATGTTATGTAAGCACATAGTGAGATGTTACTTCACTGAAATGTATATATCCTGAGTAGTTAGCAGATATGGCCATGTTTGCGTGCACAAGTTATACCTTTTAAAGTTTGTTTAACTGTTTAACTGCTGCTTTAATGTCACACAAACACTTTTAAACATGCTTACAACTGCTTACATGTGCCTTATTCCGAAGTAAAAAACAATTTTAAAGCATCACAGGTGTTGAACCCTGGACCTCGCACACTATAGTCATGGGACTTACCACTATGCCATCTGAGCTGTATACATGTTTCATGGTCTTTAGACTACACCTTATACTACAGGCATTCCACAGTACTGATCACAGATGGGATAGTCACTTTGTGTACATATGTACAGTACATTGTAATCTACTGTAGTTTGTGAATCAACATATACAAGTCTACATATGTATAACTGTTACAAAGTAATACTAAATATATACACATATATATATATATATATATATATATATATATATATATGTATGACTGTCAGTGATGTCTGCACATAGATATAAACATATATATATATATATATATATATATATATATATATATATATATATATATAGTTACATCTATAGCCATATATATAAACATCTATGAACACACTACGTGACACAGAAGCAATCCAAAGGAATTGAAGTGTACACAAAACACATGCAGCTCTGGTATTATAACTATTAATATTAACCTAATTCACCATAGAAGGGATGGTTGTTGTGTATGTGGAGATTGTGGTGGGGGAGGAATGATGGGTAATGAGATCATGCATCAAGGAGAGCTTGGGTTGGATGTTCAATAAGTGAACTGGAGGGGTATACATGGAGTATGGGGACAATATAAAAAGGACACAAAACAAGAACCATTCTCATCCATAATACACCCAGTCATGTCACTTTGCAACACCTAATTCCACAAACATATGAACATTAACATGTATCATACATATGTGCACCAACTGACTGTCACGTTTGTTTTCAGTAGTGAGGAATGCCTGTAGTAAAATGTATATTCTAAACACCATAACATTTGTACATATCTCAGATGCCTTAGTGGCAAAGTCTGTGACTGTGGTATTCATGGTCCCAGTTTCAAGACCTTCAAGAGATGGTAATTTATTTTGAGGGCCAGAATAAGGGCTGTTGAATGCAGGTGGAGTAAAGCACTTTTAAGCAGTTGTAAGTGGATTTGCATGGGTTTGCCCAATGGTAAGCAGCGCTTAAACATGGTTAAACAGATAAGTGCTTCACAGGTTTAATCTTTGCTTAACATTGAGCAGTCCATGGGCAAACCTGCCTACAACCATTTAAATGTGCGTTATTCACACTTTCCCTACCAGTGCCTACACTGAGAGGTAAAATAATAACCCCTTCCAGGATTAGAATCCGCAACCATGTACACCAACCTACCACTAAGCAACCTGAGATGTACCTATGCCAATTGTGTATTCAGACAGCTTAAAACACAAAAAGGAGGATTGTGTGGAAATAGGACAAACCGCCATGTACCCAATGAAAGGTGTATGCTGGATATATATATATATATATATATATATATATATATATATATATATATATATATATATATATACAGAGGGAGAGAGAGATACATAGCTACATGTCAATATATAGAGATATACATATATATGTAAATATATATCAATAGGTTAAAAACATCTACACATCTATGGAGGTACAGATTAATGTATTCAATAATATATATTATATATCTATATTATATCTAAACACATATATATATATATATATATATATATATATATATATATATATATATACATACATACATACATGTGTGCATACAGCATCTGAAGTGTTCATATCTGAGTATAACATGGACCATAGCAATCACACATTCTGCCCCCCAAACAATATGAACATAACATATGAAGAGTATATGCCAATACACTATTACAAATATGTTCTATGGACACAGTCACCAACACAACTACAGTGACTGCAAATATCCATGACAGAAATACACAGACAGCTTTCATTTAGCAAAACTTTATTACATTCTGAAGTATTGCCAAAAGGATTCAGGGACTAACAGTGCCTGCATGCTATACAGGAAGCATTTAACAGTTTCTTAATGAATCAGCCTGCAATTACCATAGTATTAGTCCACTAAGGGATAGGTGTTCACATAGGGAAAAAAAACCCACACACATATAGAAGATGTATAAGAGCAGTTCCTACACACCTGCATCTGCTATGTACACCCACCAACATCTCTCCCACATCCAAACTAATTACAATAATACATACTGTCATACCATAACCAATTATTCACCCATTGTACGACATCTGCTGAAACCTTAACATACCTGGACACAGACATACTAACAGCTGCTGATGCTACAGGGTTTGTTTGAACTATTCCCGTTTTAGGCGGTTAAAAAGTAATTACACTAGGAAGTGTTACCGAGTGCTGATTATCAGCACAGTATGATACACATTAACACTAAAGATGCCTGGTGAGCACACTGTAAACCTCCTAACATTATATGCATAGCCATGCAGCCTTGAGCTGGACAAACATCCTGGCCAGACTGAAACATATGCAGAAGTATTAGGTACAGACAAACCCTGCACAAGTAGCAATGTTCAGAAATATAACAGCAGAACTCACATTTAGACCAAATCTTCTAGGCATTACACCCAATATATTAGTGTTTGTCTCCATACAGCTGTTGCAATAGATTTCAAACAACACTTCCAGGCTGTCTTCCTCACAAGTAAGGCAAAGGGACAATGCCCAAGTTGAGTATTCAGTTATACTCCACTGTTGCCATGGTATTGGCTAAGGCAGTAGCTGCACAACTGATGTTCATGTAATTAACTACTTTGGAACACCAATTGGTTATCAGGATAGCACATGTTACTGATCTCTAACTATAAATGGATGCCTTGTCACACATTTAAACCATCTGTATCTACCTGTAGAACAGTACAAAATGCTGAAACACAAACCGAAAACGAGTAATATACCAGTCAATAACACCTCCAATTACTAAGAAGGTATGTATAACATTTAGTATGTCTGTGTATGTAGTACCTGTTCTGTAAGAATTACAGTGTAATCAATGCATATAGTGGAAATAACAATCTTGTAGCGATGTATTGTTGAGCAGTAGTAATGCTTGTAGTATTCTATGTGTGTACTGCTGTGGCTCACAAGGCAAACTCATCATACACCACAAGGGATGATATATATATATATGGGCTTGGAACTCACCAATTCTCTTCCAGCCACTGTCAGTGTCAGGGTTGGTCCAACAAGTATGTGCTATAACAGGGGATAGTATATGTCAATATATTGTAACAGTAGACATATGTATGGGAGTATAAGTAAGATGAACATGTCTAAGGTGGGCTTACTGTGCAAATATGGTTTGCATTGTGGAATATTGTACCAATAACTGTGTAATGTACAGTATTTTAGGAAGATCTGTATTCCATTTTACATAGCATTTCTGTTATGTTATGTTATGCAAGCATTAGTTATGTCTATTGGCAATTACAATACTCAGTAACAGGATACATATGACTTGTTTTCATCTGACAGTTTAGCAGCATGATAGCAAAGATAATTGGAAGAGATAGGTAACTATCCATGCACATAACACATGTAATATCCACCTCTTTAGTATTGTTAGCAAGCAATAACAACTGTGCATGTGTACATGTTATTCAAATGTGTAGTGACCCTTGTTACAGGGCTGGGCCAAATGGCTATGCACATGCCTACATAGAGTGGATATTGAGAGTAGCGACACACTGGTTGAACTTTCAGGTTTGTATAGCCTAACCTCTCATTGCCAACCTAACAGCCACTTGCACATACTGTTTGTAAGGTAGTGCACAGTACTGGTAATGAAACAGGCTGCATATCATCTTTAACTCCAGTGTGACATCTGCAGTAGGAGTGTAAGATGTAGGAGACTGCTGCCCATGTGTAATAGCTGCTTCATAGGTGATGGCTTACACTATCTGATTATATCCTGATCATGTTGATATTGGCAGCAGAGTCTATTGATACATGACTCTGTTAGGGGAGTGGGTGTCTGTGCCCAACAGAGCTCATGGTTCTGGTGGATATGTGAGTATATACCCAAAAAAGGAAACAGACCTGTAGACATTTGCATCATCTGTAATCAATTATCAGGATGTGATGTGCTCCTCAGAGGAGGATTGCTGCTAAAAGTAGCTACTATGTTTCTGTAATAGCCAGTGTTGTCACGTCCATAACACAAATAATTACTTGTGAGCATCACTGTCTCAAACATCTTCATAAGCAATAAGTACACTAAATACAGTACTTGGTACTTGCAGTACTGAATGCTCATACAGGCATGTCCACTAGTCAGCTACTGGTGTTTACTAATGTCAGCTTTGTGTATGTGGCCATCCTGGGGGAATGTAATCTCTATGCCATGTGCATTGCCAAACCCACCTAACACCACGCCCCACACATTGTCTGGGATGCAGCTACAGAGATAAGCTGGAAGGCAGGCAAGTCTACAGCCATGACTGGACTGGACAGTCATGAGATGTAGGTTAACACATGCATCTCATCATCACAACCAACACATACCCTTACCAGAACACAGTAAGGACACCCACACATACTACCAGAAATCGCACACATTCACAGAGGCTTCTAAGTATCTGGCCAAGCAAGTGACCTCCCAAGCTGGAATAGACAGACAACAAAATACACAAACTGTATGACATAGTTTGCATAATTGTGCTACACCTCAGAACACGTGGCTGGAAACATGCCCAACAGTACTCATTTGTGAATGCAAACTCTAGCACTATGTTACACGCCAAGCTATACGAGGGCAAACATACTATCAGCTGTCTGTCTGCCATGATTAGCCACATACCCATACACTCAGACCACCGTTTGAACTATACACATGGCCCTGGCATATTCCATGTTGTTGTGCAGGACCTGTGATGCAGTAGCCTGGACTGCATGGAAACACACATGTAGGAACTGTCTGGTCTTGTAGCCCATGCAGGTATGTCCCAAGGCCTGGGTAGCATTCTGCCATTGGCCAGAATGATACTGCAATACAGGGACAAAAGCATTATATTCCACAAATGTCTAATGTACTGGTGCAATGCAAAGGGTATCCAGTATCTCTCTGCCTGGGATAACATGGTTGACAGACCATGATAGGTTCATAGGTTCATAGGTAGGTACTAGGCTATCTGCCCGAAGGCATTTATAAGCCTAGCCAGAATGTGTTGGCTTTCACCACCCCCTTAGATTAGTTCCCTGTGCCTCTGTCCAGCAGAGGCATTGAAGTGACCCCTGGGGTAAACTTTCTGTTTCCCATCCACTCGTCAAGGTTTCTCTTGAAGAGGGTTAGTGAGGAGCTCTGCCTAATTTATATTGGAATCTTGTTCCAGAGCATGGGAAGTCTCTGGGAAAGGAATCTATCCCTCCAGCATGTCCTATTTATTGTTGTGGTAAGGTTTAGATCCCTGGAGCGTATGGCTCAAGGGGATATGGTTTTCTTTAGGTGGAGCATGCCCATCAATTCCGGGTTGGACAAGGCCTTGTATGTCAGGCAGAGATCACCTCTGAGTAGGCGGTATGCAACCGAGTACAGCTGGAGTTTCTTCAGTTGAGCTGCATAGGGCATCTGCTTGAGGCCAGTGATCCTCTTGGTGAGGAACTTCTGTGGTCTTTCCAGTTGTTGCAGGTGTCTTGTAAGGTACATCCCAAATGGGGCATTGTACTGTATGATGGGTGTGATGAGTGATGCGTAGAGGGGCCCAATGACCTCTTTGATCTGGATGCAAACCCTTTTGTGATTAGGTGGGCCACATAGAAGGATTTTCTAATCACTTTGGCAATGTGATTATCAAAGGAGAGGTTACTATCTACTTGGGTCCCCAGATCCCTTATTACATCTTCCGTATTTAGGGGGCTACCACCTATGTGGTAGTCTGTGGGTACTTTGTTTTTTTCAAAGGGGATGACTATGCACTTTTTGGCGTTTAGCTTGAGACCATGGTTTTGACACAAGTTATCTGTCTCAGTGAGACCCTTTTGGATGATGTCTGTGTCAGCCGGAGAGTCAATTATAGCCCCTAGTTTGCAGTCATCTGTGAACTTGGTGAGCCATAGTCCTCCTGTGCTTGTCTGTACCTCTGAGAAGTATATGCTGAACAGGAGGGGTGCTAGTACTGAGCCCTGGAGAATGCCATTTGTAACCGGTTTAGAGTCAGACCTAGCTCCTGCAACTCTTACCATGTGGGTTCTGTCCATGAGCCAGTTGGCAACCCATCTCATGACGTAGGGGTTTATGTTCAGGCTGGTGAGCTTGTCTATAATACCTGAGTGGGGAATGGTGTTGAAGGCCTTTGCGAGGTCTAGGTAGGCTGTCTGGACCACCTTTCCCTCATCTATATCCTTGGTAACTATCTCAAAGAAGTCAACCAGGTTTAGGAGGCATGATCTGCCTTTAACAAAGCTGAACTGGGTTGGGTCCAGTGTTTGGAGGTTTCCAATGTCTCTGTTAATGAGATCCATGATGATGCACTCCATAGCTTTGCAGACCAAGCTGGTCAGGCTTATAGGGTGATAGTTCCCAGGGTCTGTTGTGGCTCCACTTTTGTGGAGCAGAATAACTGTTGCTGTGCGCCACTCTGTGGACACATAGTCTGTGGAGAGGTTGAGTTTAAACAATGTGTTTAGGTGAGGGGTTAGTTCAACTTTGAGCTCATGTAGGACACAGCCCGTGACACTGTCCGGTCCCATTGATGCTGTATTTTTGGCTTTGGAGAGGGCTGTTTTAACCTGAGTGTCTGTGATTTCAGGGGCACTACATTCTTCTGGTATAGTTATGGGCCCTTTTGGGGGTGAGAGGGGGGTGAAGTTTGCACTGAACCTGTCTGCCAGGATGTTGGCTATATCGGTCGGTTCAGTGTATTTTGTGCCATTCTGCACTAACTCCGAGCAGATCTGAGAATTGCCACTTAGATTCTTGACATAGGTAAAGAATGCCTTGTGGTTATCTTTGGAGTCCATGGCAATTTTTCTTTCAAAGCTAGCCTTGGATGATTTTATGAGGGAATGTAGTTTCTTGCTGATACTGATCAGGGATGTCTTCCCTTCTTGTGATTTTAATCTTTTCTGTACTAGTTTCCTCCTTCTATTGTATAGCTTGTTTATGGCAGGGGTTCACCAGACTGGTTTCCTTTTCTTGGAGGAGTGAGTCTTGGTTTTGTTTGGGATAGCACAATCCATGCATTCTTGTAGGTGCCCATAGAATACATTAGTAAAGGATTTTGCAGCTTGGACAGCGTTATCCTTTAGCATGGGGACATTGAAACTACCCACCTCGGTCTTAAGTAATGTGAAGTTTGCTTCTGAAAAGTTTTTCATGGTAGTTTCTCTGACCAGGGGTGGTGGCGGAATGTAGATATCCAGAGTGATTAGTTTATGGTCAGATCTAACCAGTGAGGGGTTGACCTCTGGTGTGGAACACTGGTCGCCCATGTTGATGACCAGGTTCAATATGTTGTCACCTCTGGTGGGGGTGTTAACCAATTGATCCAGGGCGTTTGAGTTTATAAATTCTAGGAAATGTTGGGCCAGGGAGTTCGTACTTGAGTAGTTCTCCCAGTTAATGTTTGGATAATTGAAATTACCCAATATCATGGTGTTTGGTAGGACCTTTATGTTTCCCAGTGTTTCCAGGAATGCGGAGTGGGGGTCCTGGGACATGGTGGGTGATCTGTAGCAAGCTATAATTTGAATAGCAGTTTTGCCTGCTGTTAGTTGCATGTGGATGAGTTCTGAAGCATCATGCTGTAATACTAACCTGGAGGTGTGGGTATCCTTGATGAATATGGATACTCCCCCACCTTTTATATTTCGGTCTGGGTTTTGTGGCCGAAATGTATGGTATGAGTTTTAGCCTGGTAGTGCAACCCATAGAGCACCCCAGCTCTATGGAGCCTTAAACCAGGTTTCTGTTACTGCACATATATCGATTTTTTCCATACTGAGGAGTGCCTCGAATGCGTGCATTTTGAGATTTAGATTTCTGGCATTGAGCAGCATTACCCTCATTTTTTTGTTACTTGTGCTATTTACGGTGGTGGGTTTTCTTTTGAGCCTTGCCTAAAAAAGACACTATTGGGGTGGCAAGAGCCTTGGCTAGTATTCGAAAGCCTAAGGGTGACAGGTGCAAGCCGTCTCTAGCAAAGCAGCGTGGCTTATCGAGCATGGCATCCCAGGCTGACAGACACTGGATCCCCTTTTAATGACACTAGAAGCTTAGCCAATTGTTGAAATTGATAATTTTTTCTCTATACCATGGTATCATTCTTGATGAGGGCAGGATGCTACTCAGGGTCAGGGTCATACCAGCCTGGGCTATGTGTTCAGAGAGCTCCTCCATGTCTCTTTTCATGTAGTCCAGGGAGGTATGACTCACCTCATTCACACCAACATGGACAATGACAGAGTCATATTTGTACTTGTTCTGGAGTGACCTGAGTGCTTGTGTTATGTTGCGGATCCTGGCACCCAACAGGCAACTAACAGTAACCTTCTCCTTGTTTAGCCTAGTGAGTGGGACGTCAGTGTGCCTGACTATAGAGTCACATATTACTAGTGTGTTGGGTAAGTTATTTTGCCTTAAGGGCTGTGATTGTGTGGCACACTGGTTTTGGGAAGTATGTGTTTCATGGTTTGTGTTGTGGGGGTGGAGGTTGCTTGGATGTCTGCTTTGAAGGTCTCTGTAGCTTTTGCAGATTTTTATTTAGAGCGTCCGAGTACTTTTTTGTGTATTTATGTGTGTTTTTTGCCAGTGCTGGTTTCATAGGTCTATGTGAGACTGGTGGTGTGATGCAAGTAATTCCCTTCTCCTCTTGACTGCCTGGTCCAGTCTTGGGTTGAGAGAGATTAGCCTCCAGATTTGATGTATAATTGCATCTCTCACATGTATTAGTGTTTGGTGGAAGGAGGAGAGGGTTGTCTGTGTACATGAGGCAATTGTAACATTGCCTCAAAATGCCCAGATTCACCAGTTGGACTGGAGAGTACACCTGAAACTTCCCTTTGGACATGCCTGGATAGGTACAGTGAACTGTTTTACTGATTGGCTGGTAAGGTCAAATAGAGAACCTTGTCCTTCTCTACAGTATAGGGGGGTTTAGTGCTAAGGTTTATTAGTGCTTGCTATGGGTTCTGGGCAAGTGCAGGGATGAGAAGTGAATGATTTGAGTGCTTAAGTTGAAGGTTTGTCTAGTTCCAAGAGAAAAATGAAGAGTAGACTTTGTGGAGCTGGGAATAGTTATACCCTAGCTAACCAGTGCTGCCTGGTGTGCAAAACCATGCAAATGTGGGTTTTATAGCAGGGAAATGAAAGAGATAGAAATTAACCTAAAATGGCCAATAAACTACTAAATACTGGGCTGAAACCACTCCTCCAGGGACAAATAGGTTGCTCAAAGCTCCCTCTCTCACAGTGAATAGAGAAACTTCCTTCTATCCAAGTTAAGTATGGGCAAACACAGAAACTTGTAACACAGCCCTGGATTCAGCAGTAACATGAAAACTGGACTAAACTAGCTTAGAAAGGTGGGAAAACAAGTTTTTTTTTTTGTTTGTTTTTTTTTTTTCAGAAAATAAAGCTTTGCCAGACAGGGCTTGCACCTGTCACCCCTGGGAATCTGGATACTGGCTAGGGCTTAAGCTTCCCCTATAGTGCCTTCATCATGCAAAGTTCAAGTGGAAGTCCACTGCTGTAACAGGGACAGCCAAGCAATAAACTGTGGGTTTCGCTACTCAGTGATGCATTTCAGAAACTCAATATGGACTCACTTATGTCAATCCCTAACATGGAGAACATATCTGTGCAGTGGCTGAGACATGTTTCAATGCTCTGGAGAGCACACCTGCATGACCATGTTATAACACATACCTCACCTCTTGCCCATTATCCTTTATTGGAACACACGGGCCACAGGTGTGTCCATATTCCTGAAGGATATGTACACCCCCAGACTAGTTGCCCTTGCATAACTTCAGATGCATTATGCTGAGCAACTACCTTTGTGCCAAAGTGGTATCCAAATTGCACCATGTGACAGATCACCCACCATACCTCAGAATTTCCAGCTGTCATATTGTGCTGTAATGGGGAATATTAGGTTTGAGACAGAAAACCATAATACTGGCTACTCTCAACTATTCCATTATGAACTGGGAAGACCCCTCATGTACCAACACCTGCGCTCAATGCATGTTGGATTTCATCAACCCCAATGACCTGGATCACCATAGTCACACAAACAGGGCTAACAGTATGCTACACATAGTCAGTCTCCAAAGCCAATGTTATGCTTCTTAAGAGCGAAGTGGTGACTGTCATGGCACCCATGCAGATGGGCAACGCATGTGCAAATGCTGAATCCTATACAAATGAACTTTAAGCACTCACATAAGTGCAGTGATTGTGCCATTGAAACAGAACCATGATTCAACCAAACACAAACAAGAAGGCAAACTGGTGGTACCCTGCCTTAAAATGTACCACAGAAGGTAGTAACTGTTGCAAGAGTGAACACACATGAGTGGTGGTGATCCCTGATCAGCCTCAGTAAGATGCAGATACACCATATAAAACCACACAAAGCTACTGTGAAACTAATCAGCCACATATTATAAGGCCAGCCACAAAGCATTCTATAGCTGTGTCATGAATCGTAAAGGCAACAACAAGACCTGCCGTGCTTCACAGCACTATGGCATCGGAAGTACTGTACCTACAGAAATGGCACCTGTTCATCCAGATAGGGTCTTGGAGAATCTAAACCCACTCCCACCTCCCCCTCAACAGGTACACATATTTATATATCCATGTACACTACAGAGCCCCTGTAATAACAACTATGCAGGTACAAGCTGCACTCTCTAAAGCCATACATACAGCTTTCATGGGACCTATCAACATCCCAGGGTGTATCCTACAGAAATGTCAGAACAATTTGCTCTCCACATACACATCATGTTCAATCATAGCTTCATGTCAGGCTGTGTACACACTGAATGGTGCACAGCAACAGTTATCACATCCCAAAAAGGGAGAGATACCACTAATAATGGGAAATAGTGCACTACTACCCTGCTGAGTCTGGTCTGTAAGGCCATGAACCGTGATCAACTTATTTGATGTAGTCAGTACAGATGTAGATGACAGTAAGTTTGATTCACACAGCATAATATGACCTTGCCAGGTCTTAGGACACCATCACCCATACTGTGTTCCAGCCACACACAGTATACTAGGTGTATATTCCTATGTCACAGGAGTGGTTGGCAACTGGACTGCTGGCAGAACAAACACTACAGAAGGTGTCTGACTAATACACACACATCAAACCAGCACCAGCTGCAGTAATACAGGGTTAATTCCTGGTACTACCCCTCTTTGTTATCTATACCACACAGACAAACACAGAAGGCATCTGCCTATTGATGTTTGCAAATGACTATGAACTAGGAGCAATAGTTGACTCAATGTGTGCTGCGGTCAACATACAGAAGAGCCTTTGTGGGCCGATGTGTGGTGTGTGATGTATGGCCACACTCTGACAGCTAAGCATTGCATTGTCATCCACTATGTTAAAAACCCTGTACCCATGAACTACCACCTAGGTAGCGGTCAACATAATGGAAACTGTGTGTGTATGAGATGCAGCTGGATAGTAGTCTTTCCTTTGATAGTTACTTCACCACACCAGACAGATAGTCATATGTGGCACCCCTGATCATGACAGGGTGCCATCCATGAATATAGAGATCATTGTTCAGCCATACTCAACACTCAAGTGACCCATAATAGATCACGTATCTCCTTTGAGGGTTATTGGCCATGTTCAAATGTCCTACATTGGCCTTCCCAATCTATAGCTCCACTATGTAGCATGGTGCCTATCCTGAATAAAACCATGTCCAACCCAGAGATGTAGGACATGCTACATTTACACATCCTGAATTCAAATAAACACATACTTCATGGACATCCACCTTTCTAGTACAAGGAACACAACATGCCTGACAGATCTCTGTCCCATACACTACATACTCCTGCCATACTATGCATCCCTGTCCAGCGAAGCTGCACATTGCCCCTCTTTGTGACATGGTGTGAGGACCGCATGGCAAATATATCAGTAACCCTGTGGATCAGTTCTGTGGCACTGCTTGAACTGGGCACTGAAACCTACCTGTCTGTTTGCTACAGCTAGGTAACCTTTCAGCCTAGGCTCATAAATGGCCCAGGGCATATAGCCTACTAGTTCACTATGACCATACATGCTATAGTTGACATCCAACCCTGCAAATACCATCGGGTTAGCCATTGTCCCATGTGCTTCACATGTGCAACACAGGTAATACATGGCAGGATGCTAAACAGCTGTACAGTGCCATGTAGATGTATATGGCAAAACACATACATATAAAATTTCTGTGAGCAAGTCTGCAGGGTCACAGGTCACATTCCTTAATGCTGTGTATGACTATATATGTGACATATACACAGCATTAAGGTCTATTGCATTAATGTGAACACATCCAGGCATGTGCTGAAAGGTAAAGACATCAGTACAGGTAAACAGACATGCCCACATCAAGACATCCACATGGAGTATGAGCAATGTCATCACTTGACACACATATATGGTGATAACATCAAATCACCAGTAAGTGTCAGATGTATGTGAGTTAAACATGTCAGTGGTGTTAGTGTCATGTAGATTTGCGAGTAATCTTAATAAATGTGATACACATGTATGTTCAGCTGTAGTTCTGTACTTCTCTATGAGTTACTGTGACCTGTCTCCATCATTATGTCTTCCAGGTATGCCTCATGCCAGGCTGCCACCATACACCTGCTTGGAGGATGAGGTCCTCATCCCATACCTCTTCGACAACCATGTAACACTCTTCAGCCATGTGCCACAGGATGCACAGCAGCGGGATGCCCAGTGGGAAGAACTCCCCAGGAGGGTAAATGATGTTGGTGGCCACAATTGCACCTATCAGTAGGTATGCCGACACTGCACAGACCTCATAAGATGGGTGAAACAGTATGCTAATGCATTCGCCAGGGAACGAGGTGCAACAGATGGGGGGCGACTCACCCAGCCCCCACTCACACGTACCGAGGAGCTACTGGCAAACCAGGGGACACCTGCAGACCTCCATCCACAAGCTTTAGCTGGTATTGTGGAGGTGGGTTTCTCTCAACCACCGAGCTTGGAGTTGCCTGGTAAGTCACTACTGCACATATAACGCACCTATATTTCATATAGTTACATGTGTTACTTTACAATATGTAATGTAACATCATATGTAAGGCATGTATGCACACATGCCACATACTATATTCTGCTACTCTATGTATGCACAGATGTACATACTCCATAGTATAGTCTATTGTACTGGCTTATGTGCTAACATGGACATTGCACCCTGTAGCTATCACACAGGTGTGGATAATTATCTTACTGCTGTGACACTCCTATTTAGGTACCTCTGGCGTTTGCAGCAACACCAGCCTGTTGCAGGTGAGATTGTTATTTACCAGGCTTGATAATGCACAGATCATATTAATTGCATGCTATCTGCCATGTGGCCATTTAACACACGTACACATAATGTATGATGGTCCTGTTAATATACACTGGTCAGACCCACAATGCATCACAGTGGTTACCCATGTGGAATGATTGAAGACTATATGAAACACCTACACTAAACCTTACATACTGTCATTGCAAGATGTGTGGACAGCTGTGAATACAATGGTGGAGGTGTGGTTCACTGTAGGGACAGGTACTACAGATCAGCATTACACATGTGGGGAATGCAGACAGTACTATACAGAGAGCATATGTGTGCACACACTCTAAATGAGTTGGAGCTGGTGTATGACCAGCCCACAGGATTCACCCTTGTGGATTATCCCTGTGCTATGAGTGTCACACAATGTCATGTGCTATCTGACATGTCCATGACATGTAGTGGGCTGACTGCAACACTGCTCAACTATCCTGCAAAACATGATATCTCACATCCCAAACATACCTCCCTTTGTCCGCATAACCCTGTCCTCAGTGGAGCATATGACATCTATAGGTGAATGTCATATGGGATAACACTGACATGTGACATAGATGCCCATCACAACCATTGGACAAAGCATGTGTACACATGGCCATGGAGAATGGCCAGAGACATGAAGCAACACACACAGTAGAAGTGATGTACATGTGTGTACACCCTGTTATACATTGGCTCGACACAATACAACTATGGCCTTTGTGTAATGGTGATATTGCAGATGTGAAACACTAAACATCATACAGGCCTGTGCAGAGCTTGTGTAGGCATGACATCAAAACCACCACATAGCATGTCTTGAACATCTTGAGTGTGTCACGACATGAAAACATTCACCTATACAGTATCCAAATACATACATGTGTTGCACAACATACACATACAACCACAGCAGACCACAGATACAGTACATTCACCTTGTTTGTGTCAGACATCACTGTCATACTTGCTCTTCATGTGTGTGAGGTACATAGATGGCATGTGGGATATGGAGTACTGCTAAGTTAGCCATATCTGGGCATAGTTGCCAGGCATCGGTAATATGGTTGCAGATGTGCAGGGGTGTCATCTGTATACCCTACAGTGACCTGTGTCACACATTCCACATTAGGGTTTAGTGTGTATACACCTCAGTGACATGGGTCACATTCCACATTAGATATGTATTGTATCTGAACACAGTCATGGCTATGAACTGTGTCTGTAACTCACACTGTATAGCAATAGTGAAGCCACATGATGCCCTGCAATGGCTATTCACATCATATTTGTAGGGTGGACTGACAACATTGTGTCAGCTGAAGGTCCATGTTAGTATAACATGCCCCTGCATTGGGACACCATTACCTTACTGTATATTTGAAAGAACACCATTGTGTTACTCAAGTATGCATGTCATTCAACACATCAGCAGAACATACTACATGTGATTCACAAGGTCATATGCCAAACATCAGGCTGGTGTACTGTTAACCTGTGCTGGTCTGTAGCAACACTACAAATCAGGGACAGCCATGTCAAACATGTGTGTACAGCAACATGCACATTGTCTGTAGACTCAGCTCAGGGGTAGGCAGAATAATGTTAAACAGACATGCACTGCTTTAGGGGAGATATGCAAGCTAGGGCCCAGGCAAACATAGTATTCACTCCACATTCCTTTCTGTACATGTCCTCCTCACACATAGGGGCAATGGCCAACACAAAGCATCAGTGGCAGATGTACAAAGGTCAGCCAAGGTCTGTTAACATGTGGGGTATGTTGCACAAAACATGGCAGTGCAGTGCATGGTGCATGCATTGTGTTGCAGGTATGGGGCGTAAGCTGCTAACACAAATGGTGCAACACAGGGATGTATGCTAATTACTACTATAAATGTGTAAGGTGCATGCTTTCTGGTATAACACATGCATGCTGTTGTGTGTAACTCAGTGATATATGATAACTACCACTATAATTGTCTAAGCTGAATGCCATCTGCCATATCACATGCATGTTGCATGATGTTGGGTGCCATAGCATGTGTCTGTCTGTGTGCCTGCCTATGTGTCTGTCTGTGTCTGTGTCTGTCTGTCTGTGTGTCTGTCTGTGTGTGTGTGTGTGTGTGTGTGTGTGTGTGTGTGTGTGTGTGTGTGTGTGTCTGTGTGTGTGTGTGTGTGTGTGTGTGTGTGTGTGTGTGTGTGTGTGTGTGTGTGTGTGTGTGTGTGTGTGTGTGTGTGTGTGTGTGTGTGTGTGTGTGTGTGTGTGTGTGTGTGTGTGTGTGTGTGCGTGCGTGTGCATGTGTGTATGTCTGTGTGTGTGCTGTGCTGTATAACTTGCAATGTACAGTTCTTGTCTGCCCTCACAGTTGTTGATGTAGGTGTGTTTCCCTCCTGTGGTCCACCTGATGTTAGTGTCCCCACAGACTCTAGCAGTGATGATGAAAGTATGATTGAGGCACAGACAGGGTTATCAGGGGCTGAATCTGTGCCATTGGTTGCCATTCCTCCTGTATCCCCCTCATCCCTGCATGCAGTTCTCCTGCCTACACATACCACATTACCAGTGGCCATAGAGGAAGGAAAGTTGGTGGATGGTAGCATGGAACAGGAAAGTGTGGAGAATATGGAAGGTGTGCCTGCACACCATGATCCCAGCCAGCTGACTGGTGATGTCCCACACAGGCATGTGCCCAGTGCTGCTAGTAGGAGGACCACTGGCCAACATGCCCCTGCAAGACAAAGCACATCAGCTGGTGTCACCAGACACATGTTTCAGGCTGTAATGAGGCACAGGCATGTGCTGAATGGCACAGCAGAGAAGGTCTGAGGCTTCAGAGGGCTGCTGTCTGTTCTTTAACTGACAACATCCAGGCAATTGCAAATGCTCACTATCATCTTTCAGATGTCTTGGATAGACGATTGGGTGACATGGTGGGAGTCCTTGACCATGGCATGTCAATCCTTGAGTGTGGAATGTCTGTGCTGGAACATTTGGTGGGAGTGAGGCATCGGGTACGTGGATGTAGGCCAGCTTTCCAAAGAGAAACCACTTTTTGCACTGGCCTTTATTCTTGTCATCTGCTAAACCACCCTTTCCCCCCCACCCACTGCAAGTAATCAGTCCTGTGATGTCACCCAGCTCAGAAGCAGAATCAGAGTAAGTGTAATTGTATGGTGTCTGTGGCCCATACCCCAACTGCATACCACTCTACTTGTTACCTTTACATACGCAAGACATGTATGCACAATACTGGCAAGTGTGTGTGTTTGTGTGTGTGTGTGTGTGTGTGTGTGTGTGTGTGTGTGTGTGTGTGTGTGTGTGTGTGTGTGTGTGTGACTACCCTGTAGCCAGGCATTCACATGTGTTATGTCTTTTAATATGCTGCATGCCATGGTAGTCATCTGTGGTGAGTGGAGTCTGCAAATTATTACATAGATAGGAATAGAAAAGAATAGACAGTCAAGAATTACTACAGTTGGGTATGTTGATTTTCTGTGCCACTGTTGAGCAGTGACACAGAAGTGGTCGCCGGGGTGTATGTCCATACCCATCATCCCCCCCCCAAACTTCACAATCCCCGGGGTATATTTCCTTAGCCATCATTCCCCACCCCAAACAACCATCCCTTCTCTGGTGAACAGATAACGATTTAAATGTTATAAAACAAGAGATGTCTCTGTTTTGTGTACATGTCAGTTCCTTTGGATCCCTTCTGTGTCACAAAGGGTGTTCAGACATGTGTGTGTATATATATATATATATATATATATATATATATATATATATATATATCTATATATATATGACTATAGCTGTGTCTGTGTATATGCGTATATAAATATGTGTGTACACATCCCGTAGGTGCATATATGTATTTAGTTATGACAGTTGTACAGATGTAGACTTGTCTATGTTAGTTTCACAGAGTACAGTACATTCAAGGGTACTGTACATATGTACACAAAGTGACTGTCCCATTTGTTTTCAGTACTGTGGAATACCTGTAGTAAGATGTGTATTATAAAAATGATGAAACATGTATACACCCCAGATGGCTTAATGGGATGTCCAGTGAGCTCGGTGTTCATGGTTCAGGGTTCAGGGTTCAAGACCTGCAAGGCTCATTGATAATGTCATTTACGACTGAATAAGACACTTTTATGCAGATGTAAATGTGTTTTCGAGACAGTAAGCAGTGGTTACACACAGATACAAGACATGTACAATTTGCAGTACACTAGAAATGCCCTTCTTTGGCAAACCTTCTGATGTCACCCACCTAGAAATACATCCTTGTGACTGCTGTAATCCAGTAATCTTTGTAGCGTGTCCTGTAACTGTGTAATGCTGTAGTGTGACAAGCTAGTTTGGTAGATGTTCTAATCCAGATGTGCTGTGTGTCTGTCTGCCTGAGAAGGGAAAAATGCTTTTTAGAGTACGCACACTCATTACGAATCACATACTCACCTTTGGCAATCCTGCTGATGTCACCCACCTAGGAATACACTTCTGTGACTACTGAAACCCAGTAATCTCTGTAGCACGTCCTGTAACTGCATAATGCTGTAGTGTGGTAAGCTAGTTTGGTAGGTGATCTAATCCCAGACATGCTAATTGTGTGTGTGTGTGCCTGTCTGCCTGAGAAGGGGGCATTGCTTTTTAGAGTATGCATACTCCTTACAATTCACATACTCACCTTTGGCAACCCTGCTGATGTCACCCACCTAGAAATACACCTCTGCGACTGCTGTAACCCAGTAATCTCTGTAATACCTCCTGTAACTGCTTACCGCTGAAGTGTGATTTAGAACTGCAGTATGGATCCATCCACAATCATGGCAGTTATGTATGTTTTCTGTGTGTTTCACCCTACTCACTTGCAGGGCATTTACAATGCTCTACTTTGGTACTCCTGCTGATGTCATACCGTATAAAGTACAGCTCTGAGGAACAAGTTTTCTAATAATCGTTGTGGTGCGTCCTATAACATCTCCATGCAGTAGTGTGATATAGATCTTGATCATGGGTTCTATGCCCCCATGTGTCAGTTGTGGACGTGCTGTGTGTGTCTCACTGTCTGTTTTGTGAGCAATGCATTTTGGGCTACTCACTTGCAGGAAATCTGAAATGCCCTACTTTGGTAAACCTGCTGATGTCATTCTTTGTGAAATACACTGTCGAGGATGGAGTAGGCCACTAATCTCAGTAGTGCGTGCTATAACTGCGTAATGCTGTAGTGTGATGAACTAGTTAGGTAGGAGTTCTATTTCAAGACATGGCAGGTGTGTTTGAGAGTCAGAGCTTGTGTGGAGGTGGCTGTGAATGTCTAACCACTGGACATGTTGAGGAGCAGGTTTTATAGTTTTCCTATATGGTGGCCATATTATATGTCACAATGTCCACCTCATGAGGTTTACAGATTTCAATTGGCCAAGAGACTGGGTTAGCAAGCCATACTCCTACATCTGGCAACAGGCCTGGTGAACACAGTAAGCAACCCTACTATTACTGAGACTATGGTCTGAACCCATGTGTCATACATAAACATACTTGCCTAGAATATCCCGCTATGTTGCTAGTACCCTGCACATTGTTGACAGATAGTAGGCTTGGTGTGATTGCAGTGGGCCACAGAAGGCATGGCACCCTGTCCAACAGTACAACAGGCACACAATTGTGGACAATGCACCTTCGTTATGTTCCCCACTGGACACCTGCAACATATGTGGTGCCATCAAATGTGATCCACAAAGGACATACAATGCCTTACACACACGCTTTGTATGAACAGATGCCACTGACACCAGGGAATACCTGTAGCATGCTATCATTGCAGGTGCAGGGTCATCCTGCTGTCTATTAGCAGGTCCTGCCACACCAGGCCAGTATTGGCACAGGCCAGTATTGGCACATCTGATGATAACAGTCAGTGTACACAACATATGCCAGGCAAAACAGGTACACATAAACATGTCATTGTACATTATTGTGGGACATGTACATCCCAGGCATTGTCCATGTCAAGGACTATTAAACACAGACATGGCATGCATTGCAAAGCAATGGCCACACACAATGGTAACCAGGATGACAGGACAGGTCATACAATACCCATCTACCCATCTGTGTGGGACA
Organism: Protopterus annectens; assembly: GCF_019279795.1. Classification (NCBI taxonomy): domain Eukaryota; kingdom Metazoa; phylum Chordata; order Ceratodontiformes; family Protopteridae; genus Protopterus; species Protopterus annectens. Next base: position 1,340,588,599 of record NC_056733.1, read on the forward strand.
TTGCAGACAATACATCCCTGAACCACACTGTAGACCATTGTCACATGGCCTGATGCCAAGGATTAACCCTCACCCAGCCTTGTACAGCCATCTTGCACAGCCAACCACTATACACCCATGAAGCAATGCACACATGCATGACAGTACTGGCACCTTGTATTTGTGCGTGGGGTATGATGTTCACAACCACAGTCACACCCAGTATAACTCCCATTGGCATACTGACTGTCAGACACATTCACATGCCCTAGCCCATAGAACCTCAGGATATCCTCTGTGATGCATGTAATACCTGTGCATTACTGCAGTGTGGCAAACGTAGTAGTTAGGATGTGTATTTGTGAGCCTGCCAAAGTGTGCCAATGTGTCAGGGTCCCTTACAGAGTGTGATTGTGTTGACAATAACATCTGTTCATGTGGACAGCCATGTGTGCTACACCTAATGTATGTCTACTATATCTCTGTTGCAGATGTCGCTCACCAGCACACATGTATGTTCTTACAGCACACCATCATGTCAGCTATGTGGTACATGGAGTAACTGCATACACTTGTAATAGTAATGGCTAGTCAGTCAGGGGGTTGAGCCCCTGTACTGGTAGGTGTGTGACAGAAGATGCTTAGGTTTTAGTCTCTCAGCCCTTCCCTGATGTACTTTGCTCTGTCTGTCCCTCCCACACACCCTCTGGTGGATGTGGAGATGTACAGCTGCTCAGCAGCAGCTTGTGTTTTGTACATGATGGTCATGATCAGGTGATGGCCTCTTCACCTATTGAAGTCCCCCTCTACCTGATTGTATGTGGAACAGCTGTGGTGACATTCCCATAGCCAATTGCATGAAAACACAGTACAATATCTAGGAACATCATGTTGGTGTTTGCCCATGACAGCCACTGTGAGTGGAACCTGGATCTGGTGTTTGATAAACAGTATCACAGATGAAATCTGGATATTCCTCAAACAACATACACTGTGGAAAATAGCCTAAAGACAGGAGGGTGATGTGCCAGACATGACTACAGCATGTAAGTGTAGCTATGCTTCATTCAGACTACTGCCAGTTTAACAGGTTGTGTGTGGTAATGGCTAGTCTACATGTTTTAATAACTGACAACATAGTGCTCTGTTTGTGAGGAAACCCCCATCTGTAGGGTCATCTGTGGACTGGTCAGTGTGTGGAACCATTTGTTTTTTGTGTTACTCACAGAACACACATCTGTGAACTGCAGAAGCATAGTGTGAGGATCGCAGTTAGTACATGGTGACAGCGATGAGAGTTATTGACATTGCATCCCTGATTAGACGTACATCACATGAAACAGTGGTCTGACAGTCACTGTCTGAGGTTATCACAGTGACATGCCAATAATGTATGACATCTGTTGTCTTGGATTAGTGGTAATAACTATGCATGCTGTTGTAAGTAATCCTGCATTCTGTTGGGTATTACTAAGCCTTATCTGTGTTAAAACTGCAACACCCTAGGCTGTATGGGATGGCAGGTCCCGGTGGAACCATCTGTCCCACTTCAGCTGGCCATGGCACCGGCACCAGCACATCTGGGGCCCAGCCTTGGACCTCCACCTCTGTTAGCTCTGCACTACCTTTGGGTGGAACCACCACTGAGGATAGGGCTTGCCCCCCCTGGGAGCAGGTCCAGACAGAAACTTGTCAGCCATCATACGGTCCAGGCTGTGGTGTGTAGGGAGCTCAATAAGGGGTTTTCAGGCCAGATACACCAATTTGAAGGCAGAGTGGCACAATTAGAGGGTGAGCCTGCCCCTCTTATACAGCCCCCAGCACAGCCACCTTTGGGACTCTGAAGGTGCAGTGGTGGCTGCCCATCGGTGGGGACCTCTGTACCACTGTTTCCATTTGGGGGCTCATGGCTTTGTGACTGCCAAACACCCCTCCCCATCCAAGGTGTCCCCCCCTACATGTCATATACCACCCCTGTATGCTGTCTTGTCTGTCATCCTATCCAACCTATCCTCCACGAGCATACCTACTCTCCTTCCCCAACATCCCACTCTCACCTTATAAAAATGGAAACAAAAGGCCAATCTGTTCCCAGAACAACTGTCGCCCCAAACATAGCTGTCCATTTCACACACACGTCCACTGAACACATGTAACCTTTTTAATTTGCATCACAACATACTACTGTTGTCCTCACCCCTCTCTCAGGCACACGATCCTGGTATGCCCATGACTCCTAAAGGTTCCAGGTACACGTGATGCAGATGACCCCAGTATACACATGACACTACCAGTCCCTCAATGGTTACCCCATTTAACTTTTTAATGATGATGATGTTGCACACAGCACCTTGCAAGAGTACTGTTCTCACATTATGACTGGACAGGAACTGTTTTGTTAATGTAAATAAAATGCTCAAAGTAATGTATTTGGGCAATGTACAAATGTTTGCGTGTATTAATGACACATGTCTGTCTGAGGGAGTCTTGATATTACATAGAACAACACCACTACATAATACAGGAGTTGCTGGTGTTTTCATTTTCATTCTTTTTTTAATGCTTTGTTGTCACGTGGTTTGTTCTTGATATATCTATATATATCTATATCTATGTATGTAGATATATCTGGACATAAACACACACACATACATTTGCATAATGAAATACATTTCCTATACTGTTGGATGACTGTGCTGGATGATATGTTTGTGATAACATCAGATGTCTGTATATCTGCCATGGCTTAGTGGTAAATCACATTAGCTGTGGTGTTCAGCGTCCTGGTTTGGAGCGTTGCAGAGGCCATTTATTTTGTTGCTGGGCAGAACAAGGGCCATTGGATATGGAGTGATTAAGGCACTTTTAAGCAGTTGTGAGGGGGTGTGTGCAGGTTTGTGCAACAGTAAGCAGTGGTTACTTTTGGCTACAGTTCCTTACACTCAGTTACCTTCCTGATTGCTTAACTTGTGTAAGCAGTGCTATCCCCTGCGCAAACAGGCTGAAACCCACTCACTGATGCTTAAAAGTGCTTACTCCCACTTACCCCCGTGCTAATTTTTTTAAAAGAAAAAAGGGGTGATAAGAAAGTGGTGAAAAAGGGCCACAAAGAGGGAAAGACAGTAGGCAAGGTAGCTAGGTATGTGCAGGAAGGGTGTAGGAAAGGTCCATAGCTGTCCATTTCTTCTAAAGCAACGGCTGTGCATATGCAATAAATTTGGCGGTACATTTGCACACTCACAAACCTGAGTGAGGGGTGAGGACAACAATAGTATGTTGTGATGCCAATTAGAAACTTTTACATGTGTCTAGTGGACACGTGTGTGAAATGGACAGCTATGTATGGGGCATGCTTTTTTTGCGGAAACAGATTGCCCTATTTTTTTTTTCTTTTTAGGTAAGAGTGGGATGTTGGGGAAGGAGAATAGGTATGATCAGGGAGGATAGGTTGGGTAGGATTACAGACAAGACAAACAAGATGCATACAGGGGCGGTATATGATACATGTGGTGGGGGACACCTTGGATGGGGAGAGCTGTTTGGAAGACTGAGGTCCCCACCCATGGCCAGTCACCACTGCACCTTCACAGCCCAGAAGTTTTCTGTGCTGGGGGCTGTGTAGGAGGAGCAGGCTCACCCTCTAGTTGGGCCACTTGACCCTGAAGCTGGCATAGGCGGTCTCAAATCTCCCTGTCAAGCTCCCTACGCTCCATTGCCCGGACCATGCCACGGAAGACAGGTTGCTGTCTGCTCCCGCTCCGAGGGGTGGCGAGCCCCATCCCCTGCAGTGGTTCCACCTGAATGTGGTGCAGGGCCAACTAACGAGGAGGTCCCAGGCTGGGCCCCAGATGTGCTGGTGCCCAGTGCCATGGCCAGCTGAGGTGGGACAGGTGGGTCTGCAGGGACCAGCCTTCCCATACGAGCTATGTTGTTGCATGTTTAAGGCAGATATGGGTTAGTAATAGTCAACAGCATTCATGATTAGTTATAACAGCATGCATAGGTATTCCCATTACCCAGGGAACCAGATATAAATAGTTGCAGAGCAGGCAGAACACATGCATATATGGGTAAATAGTGGCCATTACAACAACATGCAGGTTTCATTGATGGCAACAGGCTGCCAATATGGGAGTATTTTAACATGGCACATGCATAGAAACAGATGTCAATATTTAAAAACAATAGTACATATGTCCCAACAAAGGTTAGGAGTGTAGACATACCAAATGAGTTGTGTAAACCGGTTATTTTTGCACATATGGTAGGGGTGAGAGTGAGAGAAAGAGCGTTCACTTAACAACTAATAAATCCTTGTAGTTTTCACAACATTTGTAGTCACTGCAGTGGTCTGTACCTTGCATGTTTTATTACGCTACCCAATGCCATTATATTGTACAATGGTATGTTTGTAGAGTTGTAAAAATAGGCTTTTTGAGTTTTTAATAATATCAACTATCTGAAAGCCATATAGCGCATTTTTTAGAATAAATTATCTCCTTTCAACACTAGATGGTGCTATAATGTAATATATCAAATGCATTTCTCTATGTATTTTTAAAAGCAGTCTTGCATTTATTGATATTATTAGTAAATAATATAGGATTAAAATGCAATAAATGTGGATGAACATATTAATTTAATTTAATTTATTTAATAATGTTAATACAATATAAGTTTTTTATTAGAAAAATGGATGAATGTGTAGGTTGTGTTTTAAATGGTTTTAAATGATTAGTAAAAAGCTTTTTTAATGATCATCAATTAAAGTTGAGTGAATTTAATTGCCTAATTAATGTATGTATATAAAGTGAGGTGTGTTCTGTAATTAGTATTCATTTACATCTGAGGAAGTTATCAAACGAAAATGCAAGTGTGGAGACATAGCGTTAGTGCTTTGAAGTTCGTTTTTGTTGGTATTTTGTTATGCTGGATTGACTTGTCGTGCTTTTTGACATTAAATTGGATTTCATAGAAAGGACTGGGCTTTATTTCCTCCACTGGTGCTTTGTACTTGGTGAGTTGTGAACTTTGTGCTAGCCTCCATTGTACTGTGGTTCGTTTTGTTATGGAGGAGGAGGAGGGCTCTGTAGCACCCACTGAGGGCGAGATACGATTGGCCAGCAACGATAAGCTCGACAAGCTTTCCGACCAATTAACTCAGCTCATTGAGTTAATGGTAGGAAGAGGTAACGCTACCTCAATAACAACAACGGAGATACCGGGCAACCAGGAAGCTCTTCCTAGGAGGGAAAGGAAGGGTTTGAGGGTGAATAGCAGTAGCCCGTCTGAACGCGATTCTGAGCTTGGCGTCTTTGCGAATAGTGAAAGGACTCAAATCGATTTGGGAATACCAGCTATCTTCAGGTCCAACCTAGAAGAAGAAGCTATCCCACAAACCAATTTGTGAGACGACGACAATAGAGTGGTGAGACAGAAAAACACTAGGACTTTTTTGAAAGGCTACAGCGAAGCAGTAGCGAGCAACAGGGCAGCAGGTAACAACAACGGGGACAATATATAGGGTCCCAATCAATACCAAACGGACTTTGATAATGTTTTGAATTTTAAATACAGTTTTAATTTGAAAAATGCGCAAAAAGTGAATGTTAAAGAAGTTAATTTAACTTTCAAACACAACATGAAGTTATTTGATGACATGTTATTTAGATTTAAAAGTTTGGAGCTTTAGAATGCATATTTGAATGAGTGTATAAATTTAAATATTGTGCCAAAAGGTTTAAGGGTATGCAAATACCCTAACAAGGTCAGGGCAGGAAGTGAATTTCACCAGGAACTGTTAAACATTTTTGACAAGTGTGGTTTAGAGATTTTGAAAGCTATTATTAAGGAAAATATAAGGGTAATGGAGGGTCTGAATATAAGATTAAATGAGGTAAACGTTTGTATTACTAAAGACCTACTTTTTTCTGTGGAGGAAAATCAGTTAAAATATCAGACAACATTGAAAAGTATTGAGAAAAGTATGGGTAATGTATTTGAGAGAAAATGTAGGAAACTGGATAGGGACATTTTGGAATATAAAGAAAAAAACAATTATCCTAAACCCAGGGATGTTTTTCCCCAAAACTACAATATAGCTTACAATCAGGACAACATGAATGAGGAGTTAATTCTTAATGAAATGATGGACAATGGGGAAATAAGTGATGGTCAGGAGTTTCCAGAACTAAGGAGGTCTGAAAGAATTAGAAATAATTACCAGAAAAATTTCCAAAAAAACTATCAGGAGGGGGGGGGGGACAACAGCAACAGTACCAGTACAGGAACAGGGCATACAAACAATGGTAAGGTATCACAATAAGGGTGATGGATGTGAACCCTTGGTGAAAAGAATAATAAATGAAGGTGTAGTATGGAAATTAAATGACTATAGTATTTACAATTATAGTGGTTTAGAAATTACTGAAGTTTTCTTTCAATTATTTACTAAGGGTTTAAAATTTGTTCCTAACAGAAAGGCTGACCTTAGCAAAGTGTTGATTGATTTAAAATTGTTTATTAGAAAGAAAAACCTAGACCTTATGTTTCAAGGGCAAAATGAAAGCAGCAACAATGTGAGTACCTTAAAGAAAAGAAGTATATATAATCCACCTTTAAATCAGCAATTAAAAAACTTCGAAGTAATGATGGAGAAAAAAATTAGGAAGGAATTATCCAACAACTGGGTGGGCCACAATATAACCAAGGATAAAAATGATCTATTACATCAATTAACTCGAGATCCCACAATAAGAATACTTAAACCGGATAAAGGAGGGGGAACCATTATTATGGACCAAGTATATTATGAAGCTAAAATGTTAGAGGTGTTAGACAATGAAGAGCGCTACATGAGATCCTCTTTAAATGAAATTAATATTGGTAATAAAAAGGTATTTGTGGCATTGAATGGTCTATTACTAGAGGGGTCAATAGATGTGAACACCTTTAGATTTTTGTATGTCGAAAAACCTAAAGTTCCTAATATATTTGGTGCACCGAAGGTTCATAAGAATGTTACAAATCCACCTATGAAACCCATTGTGTCATCAGAAGGGTCAGTGACAGCCCCTATAGCTAAATGGCTAGACAATAAATTAAAAGAAGTTCTGAATGAGGGTGTTGGTATTGTAAAGGATTCTTGGGACCTACTGCGTAATTTAAAGAAGGATCTTTTTGAGGAGAATATAACTTTTATGACATTGGATATAGTTGACCTCTTTTCGTCCATCCCCTATAAGGAGGGTATGGAGTGGTTTGAGGAGGCCTTGATTAATTATGGAAAATTTTCCCACAATGAATTTTGTTTGATTCTGACTTTAATGGACTTGGTCTTAAACAATAATTACCTGCATTACGAAGGAGAGTTTTTTAAGCAGATTAAGGGGGTTGCGATGGGTGCCCGGTGTGCACCCATATACGCAAATATTATTTTGGCAGCATGGGAACAAAAATACATTTTGAATTCTCAGTTTAAGGTTTGTTGGAAGCTGTATAAGCGATATCTGGATGATATCTGTCTTTTATGGGTTGGGACCGATGCAGAGTTTACATCTTTTATGGAGTACCTATCCAGAACTACTAATTTTCTCTCCTTCACCTTTTCTCAGAGTAAAGAAAGTCTAAAATATCTTGATATTTTTGTAGGCAAAGGAGAGGGTGACTTCTTTTCAAAGGTGTTTAGAAAGGAAAGTTATTCTAATTCATTTCTAGCATATGACAGTGCCCATCCCCACCACCATAAGAAGGGTATAATTAAGGGACAATATGTCAGGGGTAGCAGAATGACTTCTAGAGAGATTGATTTTGAAGAGGAATGTGGAAGACTACGTACAATGTTCCTAGATAGAGGCTACCCTGACAGGCTAATTAAGGAAATAGAAGATGAGGTAGCCAAAGGAAGGCTGGATAAATATCAGCCCATTTTAGGAAAAGAAGAAGGACAGAAGGTGGACAACAAAAATGACCAATTCGAGGGTTATAACAACTTTGTATTGGATTTTAGTGGGGAGGCAAATTTAATTAGAAATTTGGTAGAAGATGAATGGCAAAAATTTGGTGAAATTTCGGACCTTAATTTTTTGTTCAAACAACCTTTAAAATGTACATATAGGAAAGGCAAAAACCTTAAGAATTTTTTTGAGGTTAAAGGAAAGGTGGATAGACCAAAGAAAGGAAGAGTAGGCACATTTAAATGTGGAGGTTGCTCTCAATGTCCTTTTATATGTGCTAAGGATACAGTATATATTAATAGTAGGGACATATTGATCAAGAGTAACCACTTTGCTAATTGTCAAACTAGTGGCATAGTTTATTTGAGTATGTGTAAAAAATGTGCAGCATTTTATATCGGTAAATCGGAAAGGAGGCTAAGAAATCGAATATATGAACATAATTACGACATTAAAACAAATTGCCTTAATAATGCTCTTTGTAGACACAAAACTGAATGTGAGGAGGCAGTTTTCTCCTTCTTTGTGTTAGAGGTGGTGAACAAAGATGTCAGAGGGGGTCCTTGGGAGGACACTATAGAATACAAGGAGTTGTTATGGCAACTCCATTTAGAGTCCTATAATCCGCCTGGCTTGAATAATACAGTGTCTTTGGCTCCAGTGTTAAAAATGAGGGTAGCTAAATTATGAATTAAGAAGTAATGCCTTTCATGTATTTGATGGTAATGGTTAAAACATAAAATGTTGTTCTTGGAAATTATTGTAACTTTTTACAATTTTTTACCATTTCTAGTATTTTTGACAGTTGTAAAAAGAGGTTTTTTGAGTTTTTAATAATATCAACTATCTGAAAGCCATATAGTGCATTTTTTAGAATAAAATATCTCTTTTCAACACTAGATGGTGTTATAATGCAATACATCAAATGCATTTCTCAATGTATTTTAAAAGTAGCCTTGCATTTTTTGATATTATTATTAAATAATATAGGATTAAAATGCAATGAATGTGGATGAGCATAATTTAATTTATTTATGTTAATAGAATACAAGTTTTTTATTAGAAAAAAGGATGAATGTGTAGGTTGTGTTTTAAATGGTTTTAAATGATTAGTAAAAAGCTTTTTTAATGATCATCAATTAAAGTTGAGTGAATTTAATTGCCTAATTAATGTATGTATATAAAGTGAGGTGTGTTCTGTAATTAGTATTCATTTGCATCTGAGGAAGTTATCAAACGAAAATGCAAGTGTGGAGACATAGCGTTAGTGCTTTGAAGTTCGTTTTTGTTGGTATTTTGTTATGCTGGATTGACTTGTCGTGCTTTTTGACATTAAATTGGATTTCATAGAAAGGACTGGGCTTTATTTCCTCCACTGGTGCTTTGTACTTGGTGGGATGTTTGTAGAGTAGTATGTACAGGACCTGTGTCTTACGTACAGGCTTGACAAGATGCAGGTGTTAATGCAACATGTTTTGAGACTGCTCTCAAACACTTTGGTTGAGATGCTGGGATGACGGGTATGTTTGCATGTACATTCTCTGACTATCAGTTATATGTCATTAACAGCTGCCTACATTTCTTGGATCATCACACTAATTTATCAGTGGAACAGGGGAAAGGCAGGTGATGTGGGATATTTATCAGGACATACTGGGCAGATTGGAACAGTTGAGGGGTATGAATATGCATACCACTCTCTATTTGAGCATTCTAGCAAAATTTGTACAGTTGTTAAGTGTAAATATGCATACAGCTTTCTCTCTGAACATTCTAACAAACTGTGTGCAGTTGTGTGGAATGATTATGCATACAACTTACTAACGGTCCTGAGATCCAAAGCCCTGCTGTGTGTGACAAAAGCATTACAGTTAAGATCACTGTACACTATGCTATCAAGTAATTGTTGTGAGGCTTTGCAATGTATTTTGTCTAATATGACTGACCTGTTTGCACTTCCAACATTGTTATACAGCACTTCATACACATTTTATCTGCATACCACAGTGTGGGTAACACTGCTTATTACAACAGTACTATTTAATAACTGCAACAGTTCAACAACATATGACTGCAGAGTAAACAGAAGCAATGCAAGGATTACACCTTTATTCGCAGCATATTACACAATTCTGTATACTGGTACAACACTTTCTGAGGCTCTTACATTTATTTGTTATGACAGTACATGCAGGCTGTTTACTAACCTGCCTCATGATGTATCCTTTGCAGCCTAGAATCATAAGCTTGCTGGTTCACAGCAAGCTCATCTGCAGCTGTCAGAGAAGTGCATTGATATTTAGCCATACCTATCCATGGTATACAGAAGATAGGCAATTATTAACTACATTGTGGAAGGAGTACTTACTCAGTTCTGGGGCATTCTGCATCTGCCTTGCTTCCTGGATCCACTGTTCCATGACATCCCCCCTCTGCCGCTGCAGGTCTGCATGGTGGTGCCTGACCTGCTCACCAGTCCAGGGGATACCTGTGGTACTAGTGAGGTCACAAGTGAGACTGTTCCAGGCCACCGTTTTGTACTGTGAGCCCTGGTATTGGCCCTGCAGTAGTCTTCTGTCATGGTGCTTTACCAGGAGTCATACCATGAATTAGGACTCCTGGATGCCCCAGCGCTGCACTCTGAAGCGAGTGCCTTCTTGAACTCTAGCCATTCTGCCTACAGGGGGATGCTACAACCAGTTATGAGCTATATTCCCACCTCTTCGGTTTAAGTAGGGCCGGATTCCTGCACTTTTCCATAATTGGCCGGTTTCAAAAAGGCTAAGCTATGGGCACACCTGCTTACTTCAGGTTGGCACTGCTTAAAGAAGTTTATCTGTGGGCATATTGTATTGGCTTCCCTACACATTGCTTACAATTACTTAGTTGGGCTGTGCTGCGGTTAGCATTGCTTATTGGTTATCTTGCATTATATTTGCCTTTTGTCAACAACGTCTTACTTATTAAAGGTTGTATATGTGTCAGGTATCAGTCATTCATATGTACATATACTTTATGGGGTCCTGGAGACTTTATATCTTTATTACAGTGACACCTCAATTCTATGTTTACTGCAGTACTCCAATTGACATATTTATGGTCTGTGGCAGGTTATAGCACATTACACTGTACATAGATTCAGTTCACATATTTGATTTGATTTCCCTGTTGTGAGGATTAGTTTGCTGATACCTCCTTTATATGCATTGCTATCATGACGTAGTGGTTTACTACTATGACTATGATGTACAGAGTCCAGAGTTCTAGCCTTGCAGAGGCTGGTTATTTTGTTGCTGGCCAGAACATGAGCTGTTGGGTACAGAGTGATTAAGGCACTTTAAAGCAGTTGTGAGCTGGTGTGCGTGGCTTTGCACAGAGCTAAGCAATGCTAACCTCCCAATACAGTTTCTTACCCTCAGTTAGCCTCTACATTAGTTCACCAGTGTGATACTCGCATACCAGCACCCAAACAGGCTTACACCCGCTTGCAAATGCACTGCATTCGGTGTTTGCATCTGACACTCACACCCCTGGGTGGGGGTGAGGACTATGATAATACCTTCTGATGCCTATTACATTGGCTTACATGCTTACAGTGGGGTGTTGCGACCATGTGATCGTAGTGTAGTGGGTTATGCAACGACACATATGGTCATACCGTACTTAGCCATTTAAACTGGACTGTGCTGCGGTGGGACCCATATCGGGAATGACTGCCCATTAGGCGTAAGCATGCCGATCAACTGTACGGAATCCGTGGCTTGGCCAGACTTTGCTTCATGCTATTGGTGTGTTCCTCTTACAATCTGCACCTGTCTGGCAAATACCTGGGAAATTACACCATTAAATAAAGACAAGTAATTGGGTTTAGGACCCCACATCCTTCAGCCAAGTCATGCCAATGCATACCTATTATTCTATCAGCTTTCTAAGGTTATAAGTGGCATATGTGCTTTTTGTCCCTATCAGACCTCTCAAACAAGTGGGGACAAATTTCAACCGAATAAGGAACAAGTCAAGAAACACTCAGGGACAATCAGGGACACTTTTAAAATATTAGTGCTATTAACTTAAAACATTGACCAAATCAGAGCATGTGAATTAATACACATTTTCTGAAGTAAAAGGAGTTTATAACACTTAATTATTGTCATTATTCATTAAGTGTAATTCACCACCTTTCCTCCAAAAGTCACTAGTTTTAAGAGGGATTAAGAGGGACAGAGTTAAAATATGAGTCAAAATCACGGACGTCCCTGAAAATCACAGACAGTTGAGAGGTATGGTCCCTATTTGTTCCCCTAATGGTTTATGCCCTGTCCAGTGGATTTGCTCTTAGGGGTTGAGAGGTATGGGGGTAAGCTCTGCCCATTTCGGAATATTACTTACATCCTCGGGGCAGTTCTAATACAACTGTGCCAGCCAACATCTGCACGCCTAGGCCCATAATTGCATACCCATATTTCCCCTACCTGCCCCTCCTCTACAGCACTCATCCTTACTGCTGGTGCAGGTGGAGTCTAACCATACCACTACACACTGCCCACTCTCCGCTTGTCAAGACCCATCTCATACGTTGTGTCAACCCATGGGTTATCAGGCTTTCACAACCTACTGGTCCATGTACGTCTACAGCCTGGTTAGATGACTCATGACAGGAACTGACTCCAATGATCAGTAATTTTTGGGGTGTCCCACAAGGGACATTGATGTCTTTGTTTCAAGATTAGACCTGGCAGGTCTCTCCCACTGGTAGTATCCTGCCTGTGGTCTGGGAAGCAGTGGTGTGTTTACTTTTATTGTGTGTCCATATGTTTCACCGGTGTAGCTGCGGGGGTGGGTTGATGCTACATGTTATACGTTTGTTGATTGGACCCCTCACCCCCATATGCATGGCCTGTGAACATATGTAATTCATAACTGCTGTATCATATCCTTGCTATATACATTACATTTACACACACACACACACACACATATATATATATATATATATATATATATATATATATATATATATATACATTACTATATACAGATTTAGCTGTATATGTATGCATACATGTATATATTTATATATTGCTGTCTATATATATCTAACGACATATGGGTGTATGGGTGTCTGCATATGTATATATCTATATGTGGGTATGTATATGTATTCGGTCTCTGTATGTATACATTTGTACTACGTAGAAGGAGAGGTATATCTCCATGTAGCTATGCGTAGATATACACACACATACCTCTACATATATACATCTACATCTGGTTATTCCGTTCCTTGCCATGTAGATTACACTTTGCTGCAGTGGGACTTGTAGTGGGTGTGGCTGCTCATTGGGCAATGCCTCTGCCTAATGAACACTTTTGCTTACATCCCTGAGGCTGTCCATATAGACCAACATCAGCCAACACCTGCACACCTAGACCCATAACTAGCTACCCATAGTTCCCCCATCCGCACCTCCTCTACAGCACCCATCCTTACTCTGGGTGCTAGTCGGGTCTGAACACACCACTACACGCTGCCCACTCTCCACTTCATGGGACCCATGTCATATGTTGTCTCCACCCATGGGTCATCAGGCTTTCCCACCCTTATATTTTGGGTACGTACACACCCTGACCAAAACGGTCGGCGTATCACCTTCTTTTGGTTATATGTCAATTATTGGGGCATCCTGCAAGGCACGCTCCTGTCTGTGTTCAAAGATTAGATTTCACGGGTGCACTGTGTGCCCCCCTGGTTGTATCCTGCCTGTGGTCTGGGGAGCAGTGGACGAATTACATTGTTTGAGTTTGTGTGTATGTTTCCTCTGTCTGGCTGGTGGGGGGAGGTCATGCTACGTGTTATATGTTTCTTGCTTGGGCCCCTCACTTCCATTGGCATAGCTTGTGAACATATGTCACTCTTGTGTGCTGTTTCCTATCATAGCTGTATATCTGTGTATGTCTACACACACGCACACACACACACACGCACACACACACACACACACACATATATATATATATATATATATATATATATATATATATGTGTGTGTATATATATATATATATATATATATATATATATATATATATATATATATATATATATATATATACATATTTATATGTCTGTAAGGCTAGGGTTGCCACCTTTTCAGATGGCCAAAGTGGGACAATTGTGGTACAAACATCAGATTATGCAGGCCAAAACATACCCACGGCCAGTGCAAGGGACAGAACTTCACTTTTTTTCCTAAATAAAAGCTTCTTCTTCTAGCATGTTATTTGCTTATTCTGTTTCTTATAACATTTAGGTGTTTCAGATACAGAATAACTGTTTTATGCAACTATTACATAAAATATAGGAAATAATTTTGCCCTAATATTTCAGGACAATTGCCATTTTTACAATATTTTTGCAGGACACAAATGCCCAAAGAGGGATTGTCCCTCACAAAGTGGGACAGGTGGTAACCCTATGTAAGGCAATGCATGCCCCTGTGCAGATGCACTTTAACATGCTTACTGGTGCTTATTTATGCTTAAACCTGCTTACTAGTGCCTTATTCATTATGTCACTGACACTTCGCTCCAGTTCACTTTTAATTGTTATTATGCAGGTTTTACAGCAGACAGATGTCGAAATATGTTCATATACAGATTACCAATGGAAAATGGTATATGCTGCAGTGGGATTCAGAATGGAAATGTCTGTTCGTTTGGTGGATGCTCTAACCACTGCACTATTGCTGTGCTGCTTCATTTGCATATATACTAATATACCCATGACTCCTTGTTCCCCAAACACCCACCCCAACACTACACTAACACAACAGTCATCCATTCTCCAGTTGGATACACGGTGTATCCACACCAGTACACATTGGCCACTCCCTACTCCTGTAGACCCATCCCATGGGTTGACTCACTCCACATATCCTCAGACATCCCAAACTTTTAGTCTACAAACATTGCTGAAATGAGTGACCAATAAGACACTATTCACAATTTTTGGGTTGTCCCACCTGGGACACACATGTCTTTATTTCAAGATTACACTCTATAGTTCATTACATCATTACTCCCGTTAACATGACGCTACAATAAATGAATAGGTATGACTATGTGGTAACACACATGTTACACTTGAGAGCTAATAATGTACGGGTTCGGTGAAATTATTTTACAATTATGACCGGTTTAGTGGTTGGCGTTGCCGTAGCAGGCAGATCACAGGAATGATTCCATATGTGAGAAAGTCCTCAGATTTGATTTTTTGAGAACAGCACTGACCTCAGGCATTTATACACGCTTCTGCATTTTAGCAGTTTCGTCCCTTCCCTCTTATGCACATACTATTATTCTATCTACTGTCGAGGTTTGTAGGGGCACTTTCATGTTATTTATGTCTGCGAAAAGAATGAATGTGTTACAGGGAATGTACTTCTACATATAGATGCATGCATGTGTGTATGCATATATACGTATAACGAACTCGCTGACCTCCACGAGGTGGGCCAGTTAGAACCAGGCTATCCATCCCTGACATGCCTGGATCCATAATTTCATATCCATAGTTCCTCCACCACACCTGAGTTCGACATACACGCAAACCATCCATTTTCGGGTTGTTATCACAGCCATGACACACCTCCACACATTGCCCTCTCCCCAGCATTAGGGGCCCTACACATATGTTGTCCCAACCCATGTATTATCAGGCTTTCCCACCATTTAGTCCTTGAACATACCTGCCCTTGCTTGTGTAATGGTCGGAGGTCCAACCATCCTAGTAATTTTTGGGAAGATCCAGCAGGGACTACCCTGTGATTGTTTATAAAATACTTAGCAGATCGGCACTGTTATTCCCACTGGTAGCATTCTGCCTATGGTGTGAGTAGCAATGCTTTGCTCACCCCTGCCCAGCTGGGTATGGCATACACTGATGGCATTAAATAATACAGGAGTTGCTGCTGATTCTATATATTTATTTATTTATTTATTTATTATTTATATCTGTACATACACATGCACATACATCTACATAATTATATGCATTTCCTATGCTGGACACTGCTTCCACCCATGCAAGCACACTCAGACTTGCTTACTGGTACTTATATATGTTTTCTACTGCTTATGTGTGCTTACACTTGCTTACTAGTGCCTTATTCATTATGACACTACCACTTTGCATGACATTAGTTAAACATTTCATGAGGTATTCCAGTTCACATTTACATGTTATTATGTAGGTTATATAGCAAAATGACATTCCACATGGAAAATGATATGTGCTATAGTTGGCCTCAAACCATGCATGCCTGCTCGTTAGGTGGATGCTCTAACCATTACACTATTGACATTAATGGTAATTCTGCATGTTTTTCTCTATTTGGTTGATTTTGAAGTGTAAGCTATGCTAAGCAGGGCGCAGTAACGTGCAAACACGCTGCGCTTTGCTTACACTTTCGATATTGAAGCAATACAAATGTAAAATAGGGACACGGGGAATCTAATTGTGAAAGTTCTAGGGACGGCACTCAACATTCCGCTACGTGCTTGTGTGTTTACTACTTTGATTTTATTTCAGTGTTCGTGGACACTCTTGTATGCTTAGCATACATTTCAGTATCCACGACACTGAATTAATTGCTTACTATTAGAAGTGAGCTCTAATAGTAAGCATAGTAGGCTGTGCAACTGTGGGGGCATGTTTCCACCTCCGTAGAGCACTTGAACACATCCCCTGCACTCGCACACGTTTCCTGTGCATGTCGAGGGTGCGGCAGCACGCCCTCATAATTATTCATATGGCACTGCTGCACCATTTGTAATGGTGATGCTTGGTGCAAGGCTAAAACCTTCCTTGTGCTGAGCTTCATGAATCCGGGGGATTAGGTCAATAAGGTACCAAGAAGAGATACTTTTCTCAAAATACTGACGTGGCATAGATCCACTAATTTCTAATGACCAAATGACACAATCTATTCAAATGACAAATAAATATATTCCCTTCAGAAAACTAAACTACTCACAGTTCATGATACTAAATAATGCGTACCTTACCCTAACACTAATAAACAAATTTAAACCTGCTTCATCCCCCTTATGTCCACATTGTGATAGCCAGAATGCTGACCTACTTCATATATTCTGGAGCTGTAAATGCTCATACAAACTCTGGTGTTCATTTAAAGGAAGATTAAGCAAAATGGGATATGAGAAATTACATTATTCTAGAAATTTGTCCTATTACATGCTTTCCCTGTGAAGCTAAAGAAACAAGAAAGAATATTAATTACACTATTCACACTTATAAAATAGTATATTACACTGAAATGGAAAGACAGAACTCAGCTGTCTTGGAATGGATTCAGACAAATAGTTATTAGATAGGTAACAGCACACAGATTTTTAATGCATACTCAAAAACAAAACAAACATTTTGATGAATTTCGGAACTCTCTAATGGATAATATAGTGAGATAATACCCGCTGACTCCTGCCAATGTCTAATTATTAAGGAATAAAACTCTATTTTTTATCTACACTCTGTCCCCGATACCTCTCCCCCTTCATCATTCATTTATAATCAATACAATTTTGGGCTACTTTTTATAACCCAGCCTAATTTTATACTCCACCGATAGAAATCATTACATACCAAGTACATTTACAATGTCATCATATTGGTTGTGTTTTACTGGCAAGTAGTACATATGTATATATGTACATATGTATATATTTATATAGTTTATTGAACAATTTAATATTTTTTCTCAACTTTTTTGCTAATCATATGTGATAACATCATCCTGTCACTCTATTATATTTCATTGTACTTAATATTGTTATCTAGCTATAGTTGTTTTCCTGTCTGTGATGTCTGCTGTTGGTTTTGAGCTCAATGGAAATGTCATTTAAGAAAAGTCAATAAAGAGATCATTAAAAAAAAGAAAAATCTTTCATCTTACTGATATAAAAGAATTACATTTTGTAAGATTCTGTTCGGAGTCTCCTTGTGCCTGTGTCTGCAAGATTTGGATTGGTGTGTGTGTGTGTGTGTGTGTGTGTGTGTGTGTGTGTGTGTGTGTGTGTGTGTGTGTGTGTCAAACCTTTCTTAATCTTTGACAGTCAGTAGTACAGTTCAGTACATGCCTACTCCTGGGATTAACAGCTAGACTGATAAATGTCAATGCAGCTTACACTAGCTACTCTGACAGCTGGCAAAATAACTGCCAGGCCACAAGTGCATAACTGCTAGTTTTTTCATGTATGGGATATGTGAATAGTGGTTTTAAGTATGTAATAGTATGTGTATGTGTATGTGTGTGTGTGTGTGTGTGTGTGTGTGTGTGTGTGTGTGTGTGTGTGTGTGTGTGTGTGTGTGTGTGTGTGTGTGTGTGTGTGTGTGTGTTCTGTCACTGTGGGAGGGATCTATGCCAGTATGCAGTCTGTTGGACCTGTGCTGTGCAGGCTGGTAGAATATTCAACTGAACAGTACAAAACTGCTCAGTTGAGTGGTTCATTGTTATTGAAACTCCCTTGGTAATGAGATGTTGACATTCCAGGAATATGCATGGCTATGAAGCTCAAAAAGTTACAGAGGTGCCAAAGAACACACTGGCATAGTGCAAGTTGTGTTACTACAATGATTTCTATGAATCTTGGCTCAAGTTCTGATTTAAAGTCCATTAGTGCATTGTTAAAGTTAATATGCCAAATGTGGGACATTACCCTTAACATTTCACAAACAGTCTGAAGGACCTCATGGAATATACATCCAACCTTGGCTGTTAAACTTCACACATGAAAGAATACATATTAGCTTCCAAATACCTTGCTTCCTAATTGTGTCTGCCATTAAGATCTTAACATTAACTTGTAAATATTGCTTCTTCTTCATTCAGCTTTTTCCCAGTTAGGGGTCACCATAGCGGATCACCTGTCTGCTCTTGACTGGCAGTGGAGTTTTACAGTGTCAATTTGCCAGCCCGGCACCAAACCTTCTACAGAAGGCACACACACATGCACGCACTCACGTCTAGGGCCAATGTAGAGTGTCCAGTCTGCCTACAGCATGTCTTTGGGATATGGGAGGAAACTGCAGCACCCAGAGGAAACCCACACGACCACAGAGAGGACATGCAGACTTCGCACAGAAGGCACCCCAGCCAAGGATCGAACCGGAGAACCTGTTGCTGTGAGGCAGCAATGCTAACCGCTGCACCACCATGACCACCCTAACTTGTAGATATTGCTAATTTGCATAATTGTAGGAACACAGCTAAATGAGTCAGGATGTATGCATGTGACCCACCTCCTTGCTGTGTTACTTTTTACTTTCTGTCATGTTTTACTAGCATACAGCACGTGGCTGTGCTTTTACAATCTTGCTGTCAAGTCCATTAATGCATTATGAAAACAAAAATGAAAAAGATTGCATATTTTGAATATATTTTCACACACAATCTACATTGCATCATGGAATGCCGGTCTCAAGTTGCATCTTCCACAGTGCAGACACTCAAATCAGGGAATTCAAGGTAGCTTGCAGATGGCACCTTGAGCAGTAATAAAATGCAATTACTATTCATGAGGTATTAGCATTAGGAAAATAATGCCGATACCCATAACTGTAGGTACAAACAGCGCTGTATAAGTCAGTGTGTGTGCATGTACTTATGTTCATTTTGTGAGTATGGTATCCCTGAGTGGGTAGTGGAAAGAAAAACTGTCTACATTATGGCATTGCATCAGGCTGACAACAACAGTGAGTGGCATGAGCCCCCCAGCAATGAAATCCGAACAGCACTGGAGAATGTGGGATTAGAGGACTCACTCCACTATTGTTTGCAACCAGCTGAAAAGTACTACTGCTGACACTTTTCTTTCAATTGGTCAGCTGGACAGGGTAAGCATACCCACCGCAGCAGGATGGACACTGTACCTTTCAATTATTGCTGTCAGCAATAGCAAAAGTGTAAGCCCTAACCTCTTCACACACACACACACACACACACACACACACACACACACACACACACACACACACACACACACACACACACACACACACACACATAGCATCCTAACATTAGACGTTGTCTATATAGTTAAGTATTCTTGCTTGTTGTCACTATTAGATCAATGGGTTGATGACAGTAGATTCATCTTACCTGCTAAGATCCATACCCATTACCTCCACCGTTTCCAAGGATTCAGTTGGCTATTAATAACAGCTACTTTATATCTTACTTGTTAAGGCACAGCACTGAGACAGCCTTCATGACATCCTGGATGATTTAATGGTAGTGAGAAATCATTGTTATTATTCAGTTCTTGTCCTTCCTGATCTATTATCACTGACTAACATGACAGGCTAGCAGATGTTTGGAATGCTTTTCAGTATTAGTGGGGTCACTTGAGTATGATCCTGGACTGCTTTGCTTCCAACCACAGATGTTAGTCTTTGATGTCAATTTATTTCTTCATAAATGCTTTTGTGGCATTCTGTGGAGTTCTAGTTTGGGACCTTTGTTGTTGACAATGTAAATACTCCATCATGAAGACATTATTGAGTGGAGAGGTCTGCAGCATCACTTGCTGATGACATGCAGTTATGTCTCTCACTCCCTCAGAAAACTGGATGCTGTAAACTCACCTGTGGGTGATCTGGAATATATCCTAAACTAAATAATATGAAACCTGTTAAATTCCAGTATCTCCACACTTGTTGTCATGGCAATTCATGCTACTCTTTGGAATTATTACACTGCATTCTTGTATTTCAGTGTCATCTAAAGTGGTGACAGACTTTAACTTCAGGTTAACAGTTCTTAATTTTACTGGATATTATTGAAAAGAAGTTCACACATATCAACCAGGTTTCAAAGCTGTCCTTGAGTCTTCTTACACTTTCTTGGGAATATTGTTGGATAATGCTGGACTGCATGAATGCTGGACTACATAAAAAGAAACATGGAAGAGCTCTTTGATCACATAGCCCAGCCCGGTATGACCCTAACCCTGAGTAGCATCCTGCCCTCACCAAGAATGATACCATGGTATAAAGAAAAAAAATATCAATTTCAACAATTGGCTAAGTTTCTGGTGTCATTCAAAGGGGATCCAGTGTCTGTCCACCTGGGATGACATGCTCGACAAGCCACGCTGCTTTGCTAAAGATGGCTTGAACCTGTCACCCTTAGACTTTCGAATACTGGCCAAGGCTCTTGCCACCCCCATAGTGCCTTTTTTATGCACGGCTCAAAAGACAAACCCACCGCCATAACTAGCACAAGTAACAAAAAACTGAGGGTAATGCTACTCAATGCCAGAAGTCTAAACCTCAAAATGCACGCACTCGAGGCACTCCTCAGTATGGAGAAAATTGATATATGTGCAGTAGCAGAAACCTGGTTTAAGGCTCCAGAGAGCACCCCAGCACTACCATGCTACAACTAATACCATACATTATGGCCACAGAACCCAGACCGAAATACAAAAGGCGGGGACGTATCCATATTCATCAAGGATACCCACACCTCCAGGTTAGTGGCACAGCACGATGTTTCAGAGATCATCCACATGCAACTAACAGTGGGCAAAACTGCAATTCAAATTGCAGCTTGCTACAGATAATTCACCATGTCCCAGGACCCCCATTCTGTGTTTCTTGAAACACTGGGATACATAAAGGTCCGACCAACCACACTAATATTGAGCAATTTCAATTACCCAAACATTAACTGGGAGAACTACTGAAGTACTACCTCCCTTGCCCAACATTTCCTAGAATTTATAAACTCAAACACCCTGGATCAACTGGTCAACACTCCTACCAGAGGTGACAACATATTGGACCTGGTCATCATCAACATGGACGACTGGTGTTCCACACCGGAGGTCAACCCCTTGCTGGTTAGATCTGACCATAAACAAATCACTTTGGATATCCACATTCCCCCCACCCCCAGACAAGGAAACCAGCATGAAAAATGTTTCAAAAGTAAACTTCACATTACTTAAGACTGAGGTGGAAAGTTTCAAAGCCCCCATGCTAAAGGATAATGCTGTCCAAGCTGCAAAATTCTTTACTAATGCATTCTATGGGCACCTACAAGAATACATGGATTGTGCTATCCCAAGCAAAACCAAGATTCACTCCTCCAAGAAAAGGAAACCAGTCTGGTGGACCCCTGCCATAAACAAGCTATACAATAGAAGGAGGAAACTAGTACAGAAAAGAGTAAAATCCCAAGAAGGGAAGACATCCCTGATCAGTATCAGCAAGAAACTACATTCCCTCATAAAAATCATTCAAGGCTACCTTCGAAAGAAAAATTGCCAAGGACTCCAAAGATAACCACAAGGCATTCTTTAGCTATGTCAAGAATGTAAGTGGCAATGCTCAGATCTGGTTGGAGTTAGTGCAGAATGGCATAAAATACACTGAAATGACAGATATTGCCTACATCCTGGCAGACAGATTCAGTGCAAACTTCACCCCCCTCTCACCCCCAAAAGGGCCCATAACCATACCAGAAGAATGTACAGCCCCTAAAATCACAGACACTCAGGTTAGAACAGCCCTCTCCAAAGCCAAAACCACAGCATCAATGGGACCAGACAGTGTCCCAGGCTGAGTCCTACACAAGCTCAAAGATGGACTAACTCCTGACCTAAATACACTGTTCAAACTCAGCATCTCCACAGGCTACATACCCATAGAGTGGTGCACAGCCACAGTTATTCCACTCCAGAAAGGTGGAGCCACAACAGACCACAGGAACTATCACCCTATAAGCCTGACTAGCCTGGTCTGCAAGGCTATGGAGCGCATCATCATGGAACTCATTAACAGAGACATTGGGAGCCTCCAAACACTGGACCCTACCCAGTTCGGCTTTGTTAAGGGCAGATCATGCCTCCTGAGCCTGGTGGACATCTTTGAGACAGTTACCAAGGCTATAGATGAGGGAAAGGTGGTACAAACAGCCTACCTAGACCTCGCAAAGGCCTTCAACACCATTCCCCATTCTGGTATTATAGACAAGCTCACCAGCCTGAGCATAAATTCAACTGGCTCAGGGACAGTACCCACATGGTGAGAGTTGTGGGAGCTAGGTCAGATTCGAAACCGGTTACAAATGGCATTCCCCAGGGCTCAGTCCTAGGACCTCTCCTGTTCGGCATATACTTCTCAGAGGTACAGGCAAGTATAGGAGGACTATGACTGACCAAGTTCACAGACGACTGCAAATTAGGGGCTATAATTGACTCTCTGGTTTACACAGACATCCTCCAAAAGGGTCTCACTGAGACGGATACCTGGTGTTAAAATCATGGCCTCAAGCTAAATGCCAAAAAGTGCATAGTCATCCCTTTTGGAAAAAACCAAGTACCCACAAACTACCCCATAGGTGGTAGTCCCCTAAATATGGAAGACATAATAAGGGATCTGGGGACCCAAGTAGATAGTAATCTCTCCTTTGATAATCACATTGCCAAAGTGGTTAGAAAATCCTTCTATGTGGCCCACCTAATCACAAAAGGGTTTGCATTCAGATCAAAAGAAGTCATTGTGCCCCTCTAATCATCACTCATCAAACCCATCATAGAGTTCAACACCCCATTTGGGATGTACCTTACAAAACACCTGCAACAACTGGAAAGAAGACAGAAGTACCTCACCAAGAGGACCACTGGCCTCAAACAGATGCCCTATGCAGCTCGACTGAAGAAACTCCAGCTGTACTCGGTTGCATACCACCTACTCAGAAGTGATCTCTGCCTGACATACAAGACCATATCCAACTCAGAATTGATGGACATGCTCCATCTAAAGAAAACCATATCCCCTTGAGCCACACGCTCTAGGGATCTAAAATTCACCACAACAATAAATAGGACATGCTGGAGAGATAGATTCCTGTCCCAGAGACTTCCCATGCTTTGGAACAAGATTCCAATCTATATTAGGCAGAACTCCTCACTAACACTCTTCAAGAGAAACGTTGACGAGTGGATGGGAAACAGAAAGTTTACCCCAGGGATCACCTCAGTGGCTCTGCTGGACAGAGGGACAAGGAAATAAACTAAGGGGGCGGCGAAAGCCAACACATTCTGGCTAGGCTTATAAATGCCTTCGGGCAGATAGCCTAGTACCTACCTATGAACCTATGAACCTTTGAACCTATAAGATGCTACAATAGTTAGGTACAGCATGGTTTCCTGTTATTTGTAGAGCTACAACTCCATGTAGTTGGATCCACTTGAATCCGGTACAGAACACATGGGTGCCGAACTATAGGGCGAGGGATGCCCCCCCCCCCCACACACACACTTTTGCAGCAGATCCAGCAACCATACCTCCCAACTGTACTGATTTACTCGGTTTTTACCGAGTTTTGGGGTCCAAATTATGGGGTGCCACGACTCCCGAGTGGAACCCCTTCATTTCAATTTTTTTTCACTTTTTTTTTAATTTGTTTTTCTTTCGCGCTTTTGAGTGATGCCATCTTGTGCATGATGACGTCAGCTCCATTAGCCTGTCCAAATTGAGCTCAAGGGCTCGCATGCATTTTCGGCCGGTTTGAATGGATCTACAAGCACGGAAACATTTTTTTTTGTCTGCTTGTCTTTTCTGTGTATTACGATGGAGTGTAGAGAAACGAATGGAGTATTTTTTTATTTATATATTCCTCCAATGGATACTTAAGAAAGGAAAGGAGTATTTTTCTATATATTATTTCCAATGGATGCTTAAGGTATTTAGGTTTGGGGTTATCTGACTGCATATTCCGATGGAGTTATGGCTGCTGCACGGTATTTAGTTTAGGAATATTGGTGGAGTGCAATTGCTTTTCGCTTGCTAGCTAGTGTGTGTGTGTGTGTGTGTGTGTGTATATATATTAGGGTTACCACCTGTCCCACTTTGTGAGGGACAGTCCCTCTTTGGGCAGTTGTGTCCTGACAAAAAATTTTAAAAATGGCAAATGTCCTGAGATTTTAGGACAAAATTATTTCCTATATTTTATGTAATAGTTGCATAAAACAGTTATTCTGTATCTAAAATACCTAAATGTTATAAGAAACAGAATAAGCAACTAAAATGCTACAAGAATAAGCTTTTATTTAGGCAAAAAAGTTAAGTTCTAACCTTTGTACTGACTGTGGGTATGTGTCAGCCTGTAAAATCTGATGTTTGTACCAAAAATGTCCCACTTTGGCCTTTTGAAAAGGTGGCAACCCTAATATATATATATATATATATGTTGGTGGAGTCACTAGCGGGACTTAGCCTTTATTGGGGCAACACTATTAATGTGACAGATGGTAGTTGCAATCATTGCACAGCTGCTTGTATAGGTAGTAATAGCTGGTCTGAGAACCAATTCTCCTTCTTAATTGTCCAGTTTTCATGCTCAGATTTTTACCTCATATTTTTGATTTGTTCCTCATCATTTTGTGATTTCTCTGGCAGATGCCGCTCCGTCGGAATCCTCGCACACCTGTTATCCGTGAAGCCGTTTTGTTTGGAATCTTGAATCAGCTGTTATCCTTGAAGTGTTTCTTTTTTTAGCTGATGCTTTCAAAGAGTTGCTGTGACAATGTTAATACCAGTGTTATGAAGTACCTCAGCTGTGTTTGAGTTAAACAGTAGATTGCTTCTGCTTGTCAGGTATGTAATATAAGAAATTCACGTAACATCGCATGACAGCCACCTGCACACAGGGCCGGTGTTAGCATTTTGGGGGCCCCCAGCAAATGTCAAGTTGGGGGCCCCCTAGGCACTTCCAGTATAAGTATCATCCTAACAATGCCATCCATCCTAAGCAACCTTTTATTTCATGCTGCAAACTTTTAGGAGTAGTATCCACAGACAGACCTGCAGCTACAAGCTTTTACATTACAACAGGCCTATGTATCACACTATCACTATGTTGAGCTGTCTAACAAAGGGGCAGTTAGAGTTACTGGCACTTAGTTGCAACAGTGATACATTGCAACAAGTCTATGTACAGGTCTGGACTTAAAGTGAAATGATGACTGGACCTACATTTCAACCCCCCACACACACGCACACACACACCCTCCAGTCTTCACCTCTGAATCCTTCTCCTTTTGGGCTCCCCATACCATCCACGTTACTTTTTTCTTCCTTTTCTCACATTTTGCCTTACTCTAAGCTTTTACAAGAAGCCATAACTTTCTATATGCTCTGAAGTGCATTTTACACAACCTTTTCATCCAATAATAGCTTGAACAGAAATTATGATTAAGGAAAGAATTTCACTGTTGTGGTTCAGCTTTAGTTTTCCTTGCATCCTTCAACATACCGTTCCTGAACAAGACAGCCCAGTAATAACCATTTAGGAAATAACTCAAGTCAGGGCCCAAGAAGCCACAGGTTTACAGATGGTCTGAGATGCATTTTAGAGCATTTCCTCAGCATTTTACTTCAATGGTTGCCTAAATAAAATTATGAAGAAAAAGAATTTCAGTCTTATTTTTTTCTTTCAAGGCATAATTTGTGCCCAAGGCTTAATTTTCAAAGCTGACAAAATTGTAGCTTACAGTAAATTAACAAGTCAGTAGTTGTGAGAATATTTAAGTCTTATCTGGAAATACTGCCTGCCTCCTAACCCTCTAAAAAAGACAAGTCACTGCCTATGCATCCCTCTGGTGTTAGACTGGGATGAAAGCAGAGATTTAAATTGCCTTTGTCATATATTTCAAGTGACTGATGATATACATATACATAGCATGTTGTTTACCCCAGTCGTCAAAGGTAGCCACATGTATATGTGCCTAGTACGTAATTGTGAGAATGATTTCAGTAATATTCAAATTTGTTGCTCCTAGACAGTACACCTCTCTTACACAAGCTATAGTAACCTTCTTTGTACACCTCTGAGGTCTTTGAGAAACACTGCCCTCAGCTCAAACACAAGCTATAATGACTTCATATGCACCTCTAAGGTTTGACTGTGATGAAAATTAAAGATGTAATATTCATACAATCTCCAGCCCCTCATAACCCGTAGTAGCTTTATGTACACACACACATTTGAGCAGGGCTGGTTTTAGAATGGGTGTGGTTGTAAACAGAGGCTATTATTAGCTTTATCCTAAAAGGGTCACATCTCAGCACCATTCAGGTTAAACAGCGTATTCTGAAAATTGATACATTTTTCTCCAACAAGCAACAGCTTTGGTGAGGGCCCCCACAGAGTCAAGGATGATAAAGGGAGTCCCCATTATCCATTTAGACAGTCTGGTGAGTGGCGGGAACCAGACTTCAAAAATATCTAAGTGTCTGAATGTTCTGTGATATATGTTATGTCTTACTTTCAAAATATAATTACTTATTAAGTACATTTTTTACTGATACACAGAAGAATAATGTCTGTGTCCTGGCATTATTGGGTACATGCACAGATAAAAATTAGTGATGTTTTTTACACACACACACACACACACACACACACACACACACACACACACACACACAAGCCACAGCAGTACTAGTTATGTACTTATTTCAGCAAACAGAAATGCCTTGTGCGACACTGGTACTGCCACACCAGAATAGTCACTGCTGTTTAGCAGTCGTCAAACAGCAGAAGGGGTAAGATTTATCTCATTGAGGAGTAATGTATACTTGTCGCTGTCCCTCCTTTCACAGACCTTCCCTGATTTTGTTCATACTTTTTCTTTATCCTTCATAAAAAGTCTGATTTGCTGGTAAATCATTTAGGATTACAGTCAATCAATCCAGACATCTGAGTTTTATACTTATTGTCCAAAATTGATATTGATGCAAAATATGTTATTCTAGTAACTTTTTAAGTGAATTAGAGAAATATTTAAACATATTTATGATTCTGAGCATTTATTCTATTATTTTTGGGATTGTACTGAATTCTTAAGCAAAGAAATTGAGTTATAGTATCTGGTGTTCTGGTATTAGTTATAAAACTACCTGAAAGAGAAACTATCCCTGATGATCGGAAGCATCAGTTCTTCTTAAAATCCAAAGTTTGCACTGAGGTAAGTCACTCTGGGCTGCTGATCCCTCTAGTGCTTACCTTGGTCACTCTAGGCTGCTGATCCCTCTAGTGCTTATATTGTTCAGGTTCATTATCATCTTCATCCTAACAGGGTCATATCACAGCGCCGTTCATGTTAAAGAGCATAATTAGGAAATTAATGCATTTTTCATTCCTCATTTTCCCCAATCAGCAGCAGCTTTTGTGGGGCCCCCACACAGACAAAAATGATTAAGGGGGCCCCCAGCAGCCATGGTTTTGCAGGGACTAAAAGCTGGCTATGTTAGTTAGTTTTAGTGGAGAAACTGTCCAACAGCAGGGTTTAACTAAGCCAGGAGCACTATGTCAGTAGTAAAATATTTAATGGAATTCTGATGCCTGTTACTTGACAAAACACCGTTACTACAACCAGAAATATCTTTGAATTTTAAAGGAGATATAAATAAGAGTTATTACACTCATAGTTTATTAAGTATGCAAGACTGCTGTACTAGCTTTTGTTAGTTTTACAGATGTGACAAAATATCAGGATAAGATAACTTGCTGTGGTTGGGGGCCCCCAGGGAACAGGGGGCCCCCAGCGACCGCAGGGTTCGCTGGTGCCTAAAACCGGCTATGCCTGCACAGTAAAAGAAACACACATGGTTCCACTCGTTTAACTGGATGCTGTTGCAAATATTTTAGAAATGAACTCTGGATAAGCTGCTCAGCAAATCTCCTGCTCTATTTAAACATAACACACAACATTTTAAATCCAGAGATATTCATAAAAGACAAGTAGGAATAGTTATATAGCTACAGATAACAGGTTTTGTGTTAACATGACTTTTCAGAAAGTTCTGGAGTGTGAAAGTCAAATGTTTATCATTATTTTGGTGATTTCAGTTTTTAATAAATTGCCAACAGTTTGTCAGAAAAACACAATTTAATGGAAAAAAAGGACCAAAAGCTTGAGGCAAAAATCTGGACATTTTGCGAAGATCTGTACAGTTAAGAAATATTGCAGCTGCAGCCTGTTCACCATAGTTTGTGTTCAGAGTGCCGTCTAGCTGCCATGGCAGCGGTAGCACCATAATTTTCAACCTGCCATCTCCAAAATGTGTAATCAAAGGATATGAAGTGCCCCTTACTAACGACTTCAAATAGGAAAGTCTGAAAACTGACACAACGAGCTTATGCTTAATGTATTTAATTCCAACTGTTGCCCCGATAACGGAAAAGTACCTCGCTCTCTAGTTAGTGTAGTATATTCCTTCCTTTGGTGGCGTTATATCCAGTGTGTGTGTGTGTGTGTGTGTGAATTTATAGATTTATGCATAGACGTGTGTGTGTGTGTGTGTGTGTGTGTGTGTGTGTGTGTGTGTGTGTGTGTGTGTGTGTGCCTGTATGAGATACGCATGTAAGTGTGCATGTGCCTTTAGAGGGATATTGATTTGTAGTACAAGACTGCTTTCTACCTTATGCTGTACTGGTAAAGGCTTCTGCTTTCTGTAACTCTGAAATGGACATGGTGAAGATGGGTTGATTTTTGTATTTGTGTATGTCTAAAATGTTAAATGGTAAACATTTGGTTGCCAAAGACTTGCCGGGGTGATTTTATTTTTACAGGGTACTGACTAGATTTGACAGGAAGTCAGTTAGCAGAAGCCCAATAATAATTCCTTTTAATTTCAGGATGCTGATAGTGAATACAGCCTGTTAGGGTCACCACCTGTCCCACTTTGCAAAGGACAGTCCCTCTTTAGGCAGTTGTGTCCTGACAAAAAATATTAAAAATGGCAAATGTCCTGAGATTGTAGGACATAATTATTTCCTATATTTTATGTAATAGTTGCATAAAACTTATTCTGTATCTAAAATACTTAAATGATATAAAAAATAGAATAAGCAACTAAAATGCTACAAAAATAAGCTTTTATTTAGGCAAAACAGCTAAGGGTTGGGAGGGTGGCCTAATGGTTAAGGTGTTTGCCTTCCAAGCACAAGTTACTGGGTTTGAGTCTCACAAGGGATAATCGGCTAGACTTAAAATGGCTCGCAAGGGTAGTTAGCCTAATACTAACCTGCGAACCTAAGTTCTATCCTTTGTACTGACCATGTGTATGTGTTGACCTATAAAATCTGATGTTTGTATCAAAAATGTCCCACTTTGGCTGTTTGAAAAGGGGGCAACCCTAAACACAACAGCAAAAGAAAAGGTGAATATATGTGTTGCTCTTTTATAGGTATTATGAACCATTGTTAGACTATGTTTGACTTTTGTCCATGTACTTCAAAAGTGCTGGACTGCTAAACCTCAAAAGGTCAGACCTGGTGAATTACACTTTGGCCATACGCCATAAACACCTATGAATTGTGTAATAAATCTCTGCAGTGCAAAGCACGCTTGTTTGTTTATGCAGTAAATCCTTGGGAGCCTGAATTATGTTTACAGCGTGTCGGAGACTACATCAACTTTTTCTTCCCTACAGACTATAGCACCCAACACCACACCAGTGAGTCTGGGATATAAATTAAAGAAAAAGTTTCCTTGAGAACGTGGAGGGACAATCAGAATAACAGACCATATAAACTATGTAAGCCCACACAAACCTCCTCTGTTCAGAGATGTAACAACAGTACAATCAATGCTAAAAAAATGAAAGAAAAAATGTTTCATGTGCAATACAATGACTAGTATCCCTAAATAATCTGCATAATAGTATTACAGCCTAGTTGCAAAGAGCAACTGAATCTGATTTTTATTTTATATTTGGTATAACAGATATGTCTTCCTTTTCTAGTATCTGTGTGTGTGTGTGTGTGTGTGTGTGTGTGTGTGTGTGTGTGTGTGTGTGTATATCTATATATATATATATATATCTATATATATATATATGTGTGTGTGTGTGTGTGTGTGTAAATATATATTTGTCTGTGTATATGTACATACATTTGCCCCTCTTGCCCTCTGCCCCCCCCTCCCAGTCTTCAAAAGCTTCCGGCACCTATGACAGAACATAAAGGATCAGTAGCTTAAATACTTATGTTTCTCAATACCAGCATATTATGCTGCATCTTTTTAGTCTGCCCAGGATTTCAGTTAGATCCTGAATCAGCTACAAGACTAGTAATAATTCACCAGGTTTCACTAATTTGTGTCTTCCCCCATCTTCAAGCACTACTGGCCTGGAACTGACCCTCTTGCACCCTGTTCTGTGCAACTGCTGTGCTTTTGACAGTTCTCCTGGATTCATCTAGCAACTCCTCCTTTTCTACTCAGGACCTGCACCTTTAGATCCTACTACTGTAGTGGCCAATGGATTCCCTGAAACCAAGGTTCTATATTAAATCAGCGAACGTTTAAAATAGTGAACGCTGGTTTACTGACCCTCTAAAAGCAAAAGCTGACAATCCCAAAGACACAGAACAGCGATTTTTTTCCCAGGGAAAAAAAATTGCTGTGCCCTTTTTGGGCCTTTGCCATTTCCTCCACTGTGGTGCGATCTCTGAGTTGGTACATTTAAGTAGGGGGGGGTGTGGGTGGCACAACCCCCCCCTCATCAGGGGCTGTGGGGCAAAGCCCCCAATTTATTTTGCATTTTGAACTTTTTTGTTTCTTTTTGTGGAACAATGATTTTCTTCCTGGGAAAAAAATCGCTGTATCGTGTCTTCAGGATGGTTAGCTTTCACTTTTAAAGGGTCGATAAATTGGCATTCCCTATTTTAAGTGTTCACTGATTTAATATAGACCCTAAAACAAAGCAGATTAAAGAGGTTTCTGATAGCATATCTTTATGATACTATGGCTTTTAACACCTGATCCACAGTAATATCATACTATTGGCTCATAGTTTGTTAATTTATTATCTTAACCTGGTTTTGATATGTTTACTATAATGTGCTGTCTCAAATTAGTGTTTATTTCTAAGTATTATTACTTATTGTAATGTAGTTCTTTGTAGGGGTTGTAATTAACACTCCATGTTATTGCCACTCTTACTGCTGTTCCAGAATTTACTATACTAATGAATACTGTGTAGAAGATAACATTTTAATGTTAAGTTGTAAGACTAACATCATATTATATCTGCAAAACAAGCAAAAATTACCCATTCTAAAGACTTAAACCTTGCCTGTGATATAAATAGGACCTACTGGAGAGAAACATATGTATCCTAGAGACTACCCCTTCTCTGGAACAGGCTTCCCATTCGCATGAAGGAGAGTTCCTCCGTAGCCTAATTCAAGTGTAACTTGGAACAGGAAATTCATCCCTGGTTTGGCACCTCTATCTCACCAGTGTCTCTAATGGACACAGGTAGCCTGTAAATGGTTTATCTCCCAGGACCCTGCTTGTAAATATTTCACCGCCCAAGCCCCCTACTTAGACTTATCAAGGATACCAAAACTTGTCATAGATTTAGGATGCATGGCTAGGCTTAAAAAGGCCCTTGTGGTTGTTAGCCTGGTAAGCCTCTATGAACCTATATCTATGCATGTACAAGAATAAATACTGTACTTGTGCGGAAATTAAAAAATGCACATTTCTTTGGTTGTATTTATCATGCATTTCCTGCAACTCTGTTTCCTTGTTCAGTTTATTACAAATATTCTAAAGTAATATTATTGCAAAATTGGCTGTAGTGTGAGGATGTGAATCCATGTAATATGCAGCATTACTTAGGTGCACCAGTAATATCTGTATTTTCAAAATGTTTTCCTTTGTATCATTGCCACTGGCCCAGACTAAGACTAAAAACAGTCCATTTTATATCAGTTCTACAATCAACAAATGTTGCACAAAACAAAATTATCTAAACTATTAATCTGCCTCGCGAGGTGACTGACAATTTAGCTCCTGTGTAGTGTGGACCTGGCCATACTTGACAAACCGTTGATGAAGCAACTACAAAGGTCATAAACCTACAAGGTGGAGACACCAATATCTACAGCAATCAAAAGTTTGTAATATTTCCTGGCTGCAGTCATTGCCTGAAGACCTAACTTCTGATATAATATTCTGTAGTTGTTTCTAACAGGAAATAGTGATACCTTTCATTTTAAATGATAGCAGTGTGTGTGTGTGTGTGTGTGTGTGTGTGTGTGTGTGTGTGTGTGTGTGTGTGTGTGTGTGTGTCTGAACAGAGAATGAGAAAACCCATTTGGCAGAGACTTTCTGACTGTAATGGGCTTCCAACAAAAGTTTTTTACATGGTGGCAGAGCCCACCACGAGTCCCATGCATTTGACAGTTACATCTGCACCTTCTAATTAATATAACTGCTTTCAAAGTTTCCAAACCTCTGGGGTTAGTTATCTTGTCAGAAGCCATCTGCACTGCCAGTTTCAACAAAACTAGTTTGAATGAATTATTCTGCAGTTAGATAAATGAATACCAGGCTAAGGAGGTTTCATTTCTTGATTCTTGTTTTACAGTACTGAAACTGAAATGTTTAACTTCACACATCTCTCATCGCATCTGTCTAACAATCTCCTCAAAAGCACACACAAAATATCAGTCATTTAAATGACTGCCACTGGAATAAAACCTCTTCAGTAAACATGGCTTTTGTTACGGTAACCATTTTATAAACATATATAAATATAAAAATATAAATATAATTGTACATATGAAAGGACCCTCTGTGTCCAGTCAGGCTCCCCTTGCCAACAAATGTAAGATAAATAAATAAATGAATGCATAATGAAGATATCATCTGAACATTTGCATATCATATTTAAAAAGTGGAACACTCTTCTTTGGAGCAGAGTGTTCTATTTCTGTAGAACATTGATAGGAACTATAAGAACTACAGCATAATTATTAGATTTTTTGGCACATTTGACCCATGAAGAAGTAAAATATAATACGAAGGCTTCTGCATTAGGCCAATATAATTTCTACATTTATAAATAAGGTGGAAGTTTAAGTTTATGCTGTAACTGCTGTTATCAGCTACCAAGTTGTAAAACCAATCAAGCAATTTTAGCTACAAAGACATCACTTGCTTAGGAAATGGACAAAAGAAGAAGGACATATAATAACAGCTGATTATGGGGGCAGCATTACAGAAAAAAGCTGTATGCCATGGAGAAATTGTAGTTCAGCTCGTGTCTTGGTCGAAGGTGGCTCAGAAAAATGCATCTGAAGGTTTATAACTTTAAACTGTGGTGGAAAGGAGGGGAAGTTTGAAAAAAAACTACAAAAAGACATCACAAAATAATACTACACAAGTTGGGCAAAAAAAGGAGAGAAGAAGAAAAGAAATGCATCTGAAGCAGCAGGAGTCATGAATTATTTGCTGTTAAGTGTCTGAAATGGAATAAATGAAGACACAGCTAAAGAAAAGGCAGGCTGATACAGTGCGACTGAGATATTAGACCTATGAGAAGAAGAAGTTGGATGTGGTTATTCTAGAATACATCTGATATATGAAAGCTAGGTTAGTTAGCATTGGAAAGAATAGCACTCTGTGTAAAGGAAATAAATCTGCATGAGGTATTTGAGTACAGTACAGAGAAAGCAATAAAGGTAGATGAGAGAAAAAGAGAAAAATAAATATGGATGGGCAGTTTATAAGTAATTGCTGATGGGTAAGTGTTGTCCACAAGCCACAATATTCTTTCAGGAAGAACAGCAGTATACTGAAATAAAGGAAGTGAGCATGCAAGGACAGCATATGCATATGTTTGTGCTGATGGATAACGTGAATCTTCCAGAGATGAGCTGCATTATCTCAGAATATAAGGTGGAAAAGGAAAGTGAGAGAGCAGAGTAAATCGGCTAAGAGGTGTTCATATAATTAGCACAGGGAAACATGATTAAAAAGACTAATAGAAGTCGTATTGTGTATGGCAGTGTGGAGGAAGGAAAAGGCAGTTAGGACTCGACTAATGAACAGTAACCACAACACAGAATGATTCATACATGGAAGCAGGTTCTACCATAATATATAGCACAGGTAGATATAGAAGTTATTCAATATTAGCTTCAAAATATGTTTAATGCCAGATGTATGCAGGATAGCAAAAATCATTCCCTTGAACAAGGGTGGTATTCAACGGACCTTGGAAATTATAGACCCATAAGCCTGACCAGTGTCATCTATAAGGCCATGGAAAGGATTGTTTTGGAATTAATATATAAGGATATCAATAACCTACAGATTCTTGACCCAACCCAGTTTGGATTCTTCAAGGGTAGATTTGCTTGGTCAACTTCTTCAAAAAAAAGTTACTGAAGCAACGGATGAGGACAAAAAATACACACCATATATTTAGATATTGCAAAGATAATCAACACTATCTCATAGTTTTCTCATAGGTTTCATATAGGTTTGTTACAGTGTTCAAGCCCTAAGGCCACGTAAGAAAACTGACTCATAAAAATTAATTATAAGCACATTGTCACCCATCCAATGATCAAATTTTCTTTTAAAATGCTCCATATTTTAGGATAACCTACTGTCTATTGATATATAGTTCCATATTCCTGGAATATTTGAGTAGTAAAATTCCATGTTAACTGTGCCCTACAAAAGAAGATATGAAAATAAATATTATCACACCTATGTCTTCTCATATTAGAGGTGAGAGAAATATTGTATGTAACAGCTCACCCTGAAAGATTTTATATGCAATAATAGGTTTTGCTCCAGCATGTCTTTAGTGAAGTGTAAACAGATTTAAAGTTTTACATTTTTCAGAATAAGGTAAACAATAAACTGAGGATATTCTTTTAGTAATGATTCTTTGAACACATTCAAGTAGCACCACCTAACTCTGATTGTATAGCAAAACATGCAGTTATACCTCAGAACTAAGTTTATTAAACTTAACTTCATCTCATACAGCTAAAGATCCAAACATGCACCCCATTACTGACAGTGCTGACTTTCTGATAGTAGTTACATGAGGTAAAAAAATAAAGGTCTGATGAAATAAGAGTTCTCAAATCCTTGTACTTACTTGTTTCAGATAGAAGTACATTATTAAAAAATGGTGTAATTCCAGGATTACCAAAATACATTATTTTACAAATATCAGGGCTAACAATTAGATCAATATCATTAGCCCAAGATGAAAATGGATTCATAAATTCAGATACAGATGCTGAGGCCCCATCCTTATCAATTACAAAACGAATTTCATAATCATCAACATACTTAGCTTGCCAGCAATGACTGTATGACCAATTTTACTAGAAAGCACCAAACTAAAAAGGAAGGGGACAAGCACAGAGCCCTATGAAACAACAGACAGTACAAAGAGAGAGCTAGAATAATGACCTGTAACTGATACATGCTGAGAACAACCAGACAGCCAAGAGTTTACTCAATTAATCAAAAAGGGGTTTTATATATATAGTGCTTCATTGTTGCTATATTGGAACTGTAGAAGGTGGTATCAAATGTTCTGGCTAAATCTACACACTGAACACTAACTACTGCTGAATGATCAGGACCCCAAATTACCTGCTCGTAAAACTCCACCCAAGTGTTATAAGTCAATATTTCTAATATAATGTTTAATATCATATACTAAATTCAATAAAACTCCTTCATAACACTTGCAAAAGTAGATGTAAGACAGATAGGTCTCTAATTTTGTATGTCCATCTTATCTTTTTTATGAATCAATGAAATAGATAACGTTCACCAAGAAGAGGGTCCTATACAGTTACATAGCAATGAGTTAAAATTATATACATCAGTGGCAGAAGATTTCCCTTTAGACCATGGATCAATATTGCAGGTATATGGTTTGGGCCCACAGAAACTTTATCTCTGAAAATTTTAATGCTATGGAAATCAATTCAATACTTCTCAAAGGAGAATTCTTATTGCTGCTGAAGCTAGCTCTGGAAAAGTCATTGTACACTTCAGATGAGATGAATCAGAAAGAAAATTATTTAACTCTTCAGCAATTCTATAAGGATCAGTAATTACATATTGACATATCATACTATCCCAGCTAAATGTAAACCCCTGTATAACTTGTTTGATAGTAAATTAGTTGTGTCATATGCCTGTCTGTCACCTGGGACCCACTTTGACATCATACAAAGTAAACGATGGTTAGTCCTGAAACACTACAGGAAGTTAAGGATGAGTGGCACTACCTCTTCTATAAAACCTGTCACTAGTAGGGTACCCCAGGGTTCAGTCCTTGAGACTCCTCTTTGGAATTTATGTCTTGGAGGTCAAAGCTAATGTTAAGGAATTGTGGCTGACCAAATCTGCAGATGATTGCAAACCTGGTGCAATCATAAACTCCACAGAGGATACCAAGATCCTCCAAGAGGGCTTTTCTCAAACAATTAGCTGGAATTGAAATCATTGTCTAAACTAAATGCCAAAACATGTATAATCATATGCTCTGGCAAGCGTGACTCTTCCTGTGATTATTGCATTGACAACACAGCCCTGAAAACTGATGCCGAAGTTAGGGATCTAGGAACTTAGGATGACAATGAACTGCACTTTGATCAGCAGGTATTCACTGTTGTAAGGAAATCTTATTTTCATTGCACAGCTAATATCTAAAGCTATTTTGTCCAGATCCAGGTATATAACTGGTGCACTGTACACAATAGTCATTAAGCCAGTTGTAACATACTAATGGCAGAAGGACTTGTACTGAAAGGTATAATAATCTGACAACAGTGTTGCTCTGGGAATTGTGCAGACATTATGGTGTTGAAGTAGCTGAAAAACACTGGAAACATGCTACAAAGCATTATAGAAAATGATGAAGTCTGCATCACATGGGATCATCTATTACCAACAGTTCAAAAGATAGATGCTAGAAAACTGGAAATAGTGGTCCAAGAAAAGAAGACAAAAATAGCATTAATCATTGAAATGACCACACCCAGTGACTACAGTGTCGCGTGTACAGAGAGACACAAATTTATAAAATATCAGGATTTGTAAGCAGAAATGAGAGCAATGTGGAAAAAAGATACCCATATAGTTCCAATAGTAGTAGGAGCAACGGGTCTTATAAAGAACAGTCTACAATTATATTTAGATATGTTACCAATACATGTAACTTCATATGAATTGCAGAAGGAGTTATTACTGGGCACATTGCAGGTGCTTTGAAGAGCACTTTTGGCTGACATCAAAGAGTGAAACAATACTAATTTCTTGAACTTTCATCATACTTTGACTTAGGAATGGGGTTCATTCCTATCATGGTATTAGCAACCCAAAAGATTTGGAGAAATTAAAAAAACAAAGTCCTTTTCTTACTTCATTCAAATGCAGTTTGGACAAATAGATGGGTACCACTCTCCCTTATGAACAGGGGGAGCATGTAAATGCCCCCAAATATCATTGCTTCCATAGCTGGGTTATTTGTATACAAAATATGTGTGCTAAAAACTACAATAAACAAGTAATCTCCGCGGTATCCTCAAAGTCTCAAAGCAACCCACTAAAGTGTAGTGGGTCCAAAAACAAAACAGTGTAAGAAACATCTCTGTGTGGAAGATTTTCAGTCCATATATTTCTAGTTAATCACTGCATATTAATCAGATCAGACAATAGTAGTAGAAGTAGCGAACGTAAACTCGTCTTAAGCCAAAACCAAAACAAAAAGTAATAATAGCAAATATATAATTGTACAGCTTTACTAAGTATTTGAAAGTAATCCAAGCAAGGCAGGCAGTCTGTTTCCAGTCGAAAATCCTTTATTAAGTACACAGACAAGTGATCCAAGTAAAACAAAAATAGAGTAATAATTTCCTCACAAGCTTTCTAAATACATATATACTTTTTATCAAGCATGGGAGTGGTTTATTGTGCTGTAAAACAAAGTGTTATTGGTACACATGTTAAATTCACACCCCTTCCCCCATCAGTGTGACATTCAAGCTGGTCCTGCCCTACTTATTAGCTGTCATAATAATATATAACCCTTATGTACTTTAAATAAAATTATATAATGATGTGGTACCTCTTATTTAACCAAATTATTAAGTAGATTATTAAGTCTGTGATTTTATCCAAGGCAATATACTACATGGCTGGAAATATATCAAACTTAGTTCATTTGGCAATCAAAAATTATATATAAATATATACATATACATTTTGCATGTAAAAATCAATTTATATTTTCATAACCTATTGTTAACAAAGATCGCTTTCCTCCTTCTAGACTTCTTCAGGTCTGTGTACAAGAATCCTAAAATCCTATATAATTGTATAATTAGTTATTATTGTTATTACATATCATTTTGAATAAAGTGGAAAAAAGAACCAGAAAAAAATAAAAATAAGAAAAAATGTATGTATGATGATGGAAACAAAATATACACTTAAATTTCAACTGATTTAAAATGGTATTTAAAACCAATTTGTAGAATAAAATAAAATAAAATACAATTATTCATGTAAACAATGTGGCAATTTTCTAAGTTCCAGTGCACTTTTAATTGAACAGTAGTAGTTTAGTCCAGGCTTCCTAAAAGAGTTCAGCTTTAATTGCCACATGAGTTCATGTTTCTCCAGAATATTCAGGATGTCTCCTTCAAGATCACCCATGTCTATGCAATCCAGGATCTGGAACTTAAAACCTGTGTGTCTTTTATGAAGAGAAAGGTGTTTGGCTAGTGCATTATTTTTACATCCAGAACGGATTTCTGACAGATGACATGAAATCCTACGCTTTAGTTTATTTACAGTCTTGCCCACATAGAATGCATCACATTTGTTGCACTGTGCCCTGTAAATTACTTTTTTAGTGTTAGTCACCCCCTGCACTGGTTTTAATGATCATCTTTAAATAAGAGAAATAAAAACTATCACCTTGCTGTATAAATATACAACATGTACAATTAGTTTCACATCTTTTAGTGCTTTTCTCACATGGTCTAGGTTTAAATTCAAGAAAACTTCTAATGTTCCTGGCCTTCCTATAAACAAATGATGGGGCTTCACCTAAGATGTTAATCAGAAAACGGTTTCCTGTGACAATGTCCCAGTTTTCTTCAATAATATTTTTGATACTGTGATAATCCAAAGTGCATGTCAGGATGCAGCTATTTTTGCATTTATTCTCTGTGGAATTACTTAACATTTTTCTACTGGAGAGGTTGAGTGGAGGTGCTTCAGTCCTTTTCAGTTCTATAATGGGTTCCAGGATGTTTTTTGACATCTGACTTTCATAGCCTCTCACTAGAAAATCATTCTCTAAGTTGTTCAGGTTTCTCAAAAATGGTTCCATCTCTGTGGTAATTGGAGCTAATCTATAGCCTTGGGACATCACTAAATTATACTTGGTTTTTGTAGGATGTAGACATTTACTGTGGAGTAATAAGTTAACCCTCGTTGGTTTTCTGAATAGATCAGTGGTGATTCTGTTATTGTTGGTGTCCCTGGAAATCTGCATATCTAAGAAAGTGGTTGAAGTACAGCTATGGGAAGAGGTAAACTTCAGGAAGGGGTTGTTTGATTGAGGTAAGTGATAAAATCTCCAAGCTGCAAGGTGTCACCTTCCCACACAATAAAGACATAATCAATAAAACGTAAATAGCATGTGATATGCTGTATGTAATCTGTGTTGTTTAACACAAAGTCCTCCTCCCATTTGCCCAGGGCTATGTTAGCTATGCTGGGAGCCATGGCAGCCCCCATTGCTATGCCAGTTTTTTGTAGGAACATAAGTCTAGGCTTCTTAAGATTCGATAGCTTAGTGAGTATCTATGAACTTGTTGCAAGATCCAAGCACAGAGTTACATTTAAGCAGATTACAGAAATGTATAGACAATTATAGAAAATTTCCCTCCCCTTCTACTGGCACAGCTCCATTGCCAGTGCAACTGATCACTTACTCCCAGGTGACAATTGTAGGATAGGAATTAGTCAACACAGCAGCCCTGGGTTTCCTCCCTGGCATACTGCCCCCTGAGGTATGGATATTGCTAGATCCAGTGAACATGAGAACAACAGTTGGGGATGGTATGCCCCCAAGCATGGATATTGCTAGATCCAGTGAACATGAGAACAGCAGTTGGGGATGGTATGCTGGTGATCAGCAATGGCTCGGTCCCTTACCCATGCCCTAAGTGTCTTCATGGCTGTTACATGACAAATGTGGAATACAGTTATACATACAAACGCTGATGCCACCAAAGTGATTGTAGAGCTGACCACTGTAGTGTACAGTGTTAAAGTAGAAAATAACTTCAGGCAACACAGTTCAAGAACTCCTGTATTGTTAAAGAACACGCACATGTGGGATACAAAGCGATCAAGGTCTTGTCTCCCAAAACAAAGAAACAGCAGTCATTTTATACTGTGAAAGCTTAGGAGAAAAGGAGGGGGGTAACATTATGCCATGAATTATGTCTGCCCTTATTGTTTTTTGTCACTAAAATTGTTCCAAATGCTGCACCTACTTCTGTCTTTATTGCTGTTACTGGAAACAGAGGAATGCCCCCATAATGTGCCATTGGTATATATGCACAAAAACCAACAGGTACTGATTCATTGCTTTGGCACAAGTATACAATGCAGCAGAGAAAGTATTAAACTTAGATCCCAATCTGATTATCTGTGCTCAGTTTTAACCAAATGTTTATTTTTGCTCCAAAAATATTCAGTACTTACAATTCTGATGGTTTCTGGTGAAAGAAGGAAATGAAATAGAGGGATTACTGAATATCAATACAGCTGTTTTAACGATAAGTCCATATTAAAATCAAGCAGGATGGGGTTGTAGAGGATTCTCAAAGTATGCAAACAAGGCTGATACACTCCCTTTTTATAGTTCATACAGT
The DNA here is from genome assembly GCF_019279795.1 of Protopterus annectens. Lineage (NCBI taxonomy): Eukaryota > Metazoa > Chordata > Ceratodontiformes > Protopteridae > Protopterus > Protopterus annectens. Next base: position 1,340,630,360 of record NC_056733.1, read on the forward strand.
GTTCCATTCCCCAAAGATTTCCACACTAGGTTTTCAGCAAGTGCAAGTCCTACGAGCAGCACTTGGTCACCTGACTTATTTCCAGACTCCTGGGCCCTTTCTCAATCATCATCCATTGTAGAAGACATTGCTGGATTGGTTGGCCTCACTTCCAGCCATGGTGGTCTCCTTGGTTTTTCTTCTGGTACAGGATACAGTTGGTTCGTCATCAATAATGGGTGGAATGACACTGCTATCCAACACTAGGGCAGGACTTCTTAACATGTGAAACATGATTCCAAGTATTCGATCCTTCACATAAAAATGTGTGTAGCTGTCATAAAGATAACCAGGAAAGGTCCTTTCCATCTTGGTTGGAAGGCATGACAGTTAGGATCTAATAAATACCCAGTCTCTTGGGGCAATGTCATAGAAGGAGCCAGGATCAGATTGCTATCAGCCTGCAATAACCTACAAATGAATACACTGCAGAATAGAAATTAGAGACTTGCAATAAAGAAAAATAGATTTATCAATATCATGTACTTCCAAATTATTGGACAATGGTGTATCTGGCATTCTCATAGGTCTTCCGATAATAATTTCATGGGGAGAATATTTTTTAGGGGTGCTAACTGCACTGTGAATATTACATAAAATTAGAGACAGTGTCTCTGGCCATTTTAGGCCAGTAGCCTCACACAGTTTTGCATTCAGAATTTTTAATAAGAGTTCCTGCTGTTGTTATATAACCTCTGTGTCTCCAAAGTTTCTCAAATTCATGGTCTACCCCATAGGCATAATTTGAATATGTAAAAATTGTCACTGCTCAGTCTTTTGCTAATTTGCATGCTTCAGCAATGGCTATAAGTTCAGTTATTGAGAAGACATATTTCCATTCAGTTCTCCAATCGATAGTAATCAGTTTGTTGTACACAGGGAAATGCTACTACTAATAAGCCATCTTCTGTTCAAGCACAGGATCCATGGACAAATAAAAGCAATTCAGAATTTAGTACATCAGAATATATACTGTATATAGTAGGTAGAATTCAGGTACCTTTTAGATCTGATCTAGTAAGAAGCACATGTTAAACTACTACTCAATTGTAGGGTTCACCTTCATCTGGTATCAGGATTAAAAACGCAGAGTTAAGAGGAGAACATCTAATAACCTGTAAAGAAGGATTGTTATGCAGAGGCAATTTATATTTAGACAGTGTTGAGGCAGACCAAAATTGTGTTTTAGTTCTTAACATCAGTGCTTCTAGAAAATGCAGATCTGCTACAAAAGTCTTGTGCCAAAGAGTTAGGGCAGCTGCCATTTCTACAATGTGTGCCATAGCAGCTACCGCTCTAAGACAGTGGGAAGTGGGGGTAACTGCAGCTCTGGAATCAAGACAGTACTGAAATAAGCAACTGAGCTAATGCTGTGCTAATAATCCTAATGCTACTTTATTAATTTCACTGCAAAATAGGAAGAATTTCTTTGAGTAATCAGGTAGCGCAGGACACAGCATAATCAGATAGCCTAAGAGCAGGAAGGTTTGAAAGCAAAGTGTTTCACTGGATAAAAGCATGTTCACGGTGCTCTTGTCAATGCAAGAGCTCATTTATGTCAATAATTCTAACAAAGGCTTTAATACTTCTACATAACTTGAAATCCATTGCTGGCAATAACCTGTAAGTCACAAGAAAGCTCACAGTAGCTTTAACATTATAAGTCATGGTGTAGCTTGAAGCTTGTAGCATGAAGGTCAATTTGCTTAAAACCTTCTGAAATCAGATGTCCCAATTATTGGACTTGTAGCTTCCATAACTGCAATTTTGCCTTATTAACTTTGAACCCAAGTTCTGCTAACTTTACCAAAAGAAAAACAGTTTATTGCTGGCAGCTGAAGTAAGAATTGGAAGCTAAAAGCAAATCGTCCACATATTGTATTAGGGTGGAGCCCCTGGGAAATCGAATTTTATCCAGTTGTTCTTAATTTCATCATAGAAAAGGGGAGGTAATTGTACATATCCTTGTGCTAACCTTGTCCATGTATATTGTTACCCTCTGTATGTAAAAGCAAATAAATACTGACTGGATGAAGAGGAAATATTAGTCACTGAAAAGGGGGTAGCTGCTGTAGGGACATAGTATAGTAGCTGGATTAGATACTACAGGAAACGTTGGCACTACTACTACCACATTAACTGCTCTTAAATCTTGCACAAATCTATAGGTTTCCTTGCTTGCTTTCTTAACCAGTAAAACAGGTGTGTTACATTGGGCTGCTAGTAGGGACTCTTATTCTTTGTTGGAGTAATGCAGAAATGACAGGTTCAGTTCCTCTTTCTGCCTCTGCTGATATGGGGTACTAGACTACCACTGGTAGAGGTTCATGAGACTTTAAAATAACCCTAAATGGTTCTGCATCCTTTAGGAGTCCTACCTCATTGTCATGGATTGTGCATAGCTGTCATACTGGAGGTCTGTCCCAATCTAAGTACTGTGAAGAGTGTATCTTAATTTGAACAGATAATGGCTAAATACAGACCCACGTGTGAAGGTTCACTCAGGATATCCATAATACATAATACATGCATAACAAATCTCTACCTAAAAGATTTACAGGGTCACTGTTTCCTACCTATTTGAATTGGGACAGACTTGTCTCTGGCAAATTGAGGAGAATCCCAGAGACCACCTCACTTCAAACAGATTTTGTTGAAAGTGGGAGGCTTTTCCTAGCTGATGAAGTTATCATAGAGCGAGTTGCTCCTGTATCGACAAGGAAAGAAAGAGTAAAATTGTACACTGTAATGTTAATAAGGTGGTTTTCCTGGTTTGCTGGTACCAAGGGAGAGAGTTGTGTTTTCTTTTCATGGCTGTCTTATTGATCATGCTGCCAAGTGGTGCTCCAAGTTGGAGGCTGTTTCCCTACATGTTGTGGGGATTGGACACTGGGCTGACTAGTTGGCTGAAAGGATGGATTTGTTGGTTGGAGAAAGGGGCACTCATTATGCCAAAGCCAGCTATGGCCACAATTAAAACCAGGGTGGGTACATGGCCCATGCTGCTACTATTGATGTGACATGGAGGGTAAAATTTTTGTGGAACTTTTCCTAGGGTTTGTTGTTTGAAACTGAATCTATCTAAACCTACCCTGTTTCTCCTCCCATGTCCCCTTACTCATGAATTTGTGTCAAATTGTTGATGTTGTAGATCCACTATTTTTTTGTTGTTGTTTGTTTCTCCTCTCTGACTATGCTATCTGCTATGTAATGTGCTTAACCATTTCATGTATACCTAACCTGGACCAGTTTAAGCAAACCTTTTTTATCTGAACTCATATGCATGGTAATGAACCTTCTACAAATCCTGGTGACAGCCCACTGTCCTAAGGTCTGGATGTCCTGAAAAAGCCACAAACACATCTATCATGAACTGCAAGTACACATCAATAGATTTGTTTTCCATCTGTACAATAGCTTTAATTCATGCCTAATTAGGTGCAAGAAAACACGCTGTAGTTATCATTTTTAATAAGTTGTCTCTCATGGTTAAAATTACCACATCTGCATGTTTTGAAATATCATCACCTATAGCTGACTTTTCCAAGGTTTTTCTAAACATATATGGAGGAGTACAAACCTTTAAAACTGCCTTTAAGTCTTCAGTTGTAGAGTTTTGCAGCTGCACACGTCCTTCTGAAATATTTGCATATTTGGCTTAAAGTGTTTGAATGGGAGGGAGAGAATCTACAGCAGTTGAAAATCTACTGCAGTCCATGGATGGACCACTGTTATAGTGGGCTCAGCATCACCACCTTGGCCTGCTGCAAGGTGAGGTACCTCTCTCAAAGCATGAATTTGAGTATTAGGTGGTGAGGTGGTGTGGGATATCATAGTCAGAAGATGAGTCAGAAGCTGAGGTATTCTTGGAACTTTGCTTGGAAGGTGAGTTCCACCTATATTCTTCTCTGTCAGTAATTATGGGAAATTGGGTGATTAATATTTCACATCTCTTTAAGGTAGTAACTTGCTAGAGGATGGATTTTTATTAATAAATCATTTTAATTAGTCTGTTTTTTTTTTGTTTGTTTGTTTTTTCCAGAGACATGTTTCTATTTTGGATAGATCTGTTTACTTTTGTTTGCTATTCTTATTAACATTTGATCAGAACTTGAAGCAGTGTGTTGTTATCATTGTTGACGGAATCTAGTATTATAACCAGAACTTTTAGGGTAGGCTGATGTATTAGAAGTGTCTTTGGAAGTTGAAATATCAGGGGGAATAGCAGAGGTGCTATCTTCGAGTTGTTCCCCTGCTGCCTGCTGTCATGTAGAAGGGAGTGCTATCTGCTTCATAACAGGCAGAATGGTCTGCATATGGGGAAAGCTGAAGGATTCAGGGCCCAGTTGTCGGAAAAGTCAGGTTGGGTTATCTTTCATTTTTCTAACTATTTTATAGTCTAAAGTCCTGAAGTACTACACAAATTATTTGCAACATGTGGTCCTGGCTTTATGCCTTGCTCTCATATGTTCTCTGTGTTGTTTAGCATGACAGCAAAACCACAAGGCAACTAGTGTTTTTATACTTTTCCCACAGAGTGGAGCATGACTTTTGGGAATATTCATGAAGATGTAATTGAACTACTGGACAGCATTTTCAAGAAGCAAACTTTTTAGTGGTGCCCATTTATACGCATTGCTTATGAGTGTAAAGATATCTTTGCTGTACCTAGTTAATTTCTGACTATGCTGAAGTGAACATTTTTGATGATTTTCTGATAGTGTCTGATAATAAAGGTTGGATGTTTATCACTTAAAGTGTGATGAAGTATTCCTGTATTGATAATTATTTTCTGGGTTGAGGATAATATGCAGTGTAGGATACTGGCTTTGCTGATGATTTTGTTGTATGTAGTTTGGTCTGTGGTCAGTTAGATGTCATGATTCACCTCAAGAGCTTTTTTCTTGAAGTGAATTTCTTGACATCCATGTCTCAAAAGCATAATAAACATATCATAGTTCTTTATATTTTCATACTTGGGTCTACTACATATCAGTTAGAAAGTCTTCATACATGCTTTTTTGATATGATGCCATTCTTCCTCGGGTCCATTTACTTTCGTCTTCTTCCTGAGATGCTAAGTGACATTTTAGGTGTTCTATAACAGGCAATAAACTGGTGGTTGATTTTGTTTGGTATTATTTGAAGTTCATTAAGTTCACTTTTGTGAATCTGGCTAGAGATAAAATAGTATCACCATGCAAAAGAAAAGAAACCAAATGAAAAAAACACAAACCAAATGGAACTGCTTGTAGCTGCAAAAGACTTTACTGGCATTCTGGTACCTAGGCTCAGTGCCTTCAGTGGAATCTATTGAAGGCATTGAGCTGAAGTACCAGAATGCCAGTAAAGTTTTTTGCAGCTACCGGTGGTTCTGTTTGGTTTGTGTAGAGATGAAATGTTCTCTGACAAAAATAGACATGCCCTCACAGTTGCCAGTGGATCTGAAGGCATGGTAGGTGCTATACCCAGGTATGGGGGAACTGCTTTCTTGGCATTTAAACCATGTTTCATTGATTACTCATATATGCATGCATTGCAAATACAGGAATACCTCAAAATCAGGCAGATTGTTGTTTAGACTTCTGGCATTGAGCAGCACTATGGACTCATGTGTTATCCACTGATAAATGGAGATAGGATTGTATTATACATATTCTTAAGTTATTGAAACATGGAGCAATGAGTAAAGAGTCTGTGAAGCAGGGAATGAATCTTTTGTTTAAAACCTCCTATGGAATCATTCTGGCTAAACGGGAAGCTTTTTAGACACAGTAGGAGAAAACTTCAATGAGGAAAATAGGTAGCAAGCACATGACATTAGTATAACAAGTTTTTCAAGGTACTTTATAATCCTTGCAGTGGGTCCTTTTCAGGTGGAAAGTCTTACAGAGTTTTTTTTTTTTTTTTTATTTCAGACAATATTTTTCATATATTCCTGGATAATAAAACATGTTGAGAGTGCAAGACTGATGTGATGAATAACTCAGATTATATATTTTTTGTCCGGATTTCTGGAATAATATACAGAGAATGGCAAAGAGACTTTATAGAAGGAGTTTTCAGCTTCAAGAAAATGTTCAAGTGAGCATCATTATCAAGAAAATTAAGTAGAAAAATAGTATACATTTTGCACCAAAAGTATACGATTTGGTATTGCATGTGGCAAACAAGTTACATGCAACTCTAAAGGTTTATTTATATTTGGTATGGAAATTGCTCAATTAACTTTAATTTTCAAAATGTTGGTGGAATTCACAGTATCAAGTTTTGTATTTACAAAAGTAAGACAATTTTTAGAACACATCAAAGAAATACATATATTTAAAATGTGTGGTGTTTCAAAGAAGTCATTTTATTATAAACAAGGACACAGCTTGTGGGTACAAGTGAGAAAATTAGAGGTGAAATTTAAAAGCGCTATTTCTGAGAAAAGATTACTTATGATTTTAGCATTCCTCCTGAAGATATAGTATGGTTAAAAACAGAGAATTTAAGAATGCAGACATTAAGAAAAAGGCAATACTTTTAAGGACTAGGAAGGGGAACAAAAGTTTAGATAAGTATGACCTGCAGTATTTCCAATAACTATTGCCATTTTTTCTGTATAAAGCATTTTATCTTTATCTACCTGTGAAGGCTGCCAGCCCAGCTAGCTGGAATTCTGCAAATAATTCTATGTCACTTGTGAATAGTAATATGATGTGTATGCTTGTCTTACAAATGTAAGAAAACTATATGTTAGATGTATATTAAACTTCTGGTGCAGAAGTATGTGTTGAACTGTATGTTATGTACTGAGCTTCAAGAATGTAACCACAGTGTACCCTGCTGGAAAAGAGCAGAAATGTGTATAAACTATATGCCTATACAAATGTATGTTTTGATGGTGAAGACTGGAACATACAGAGTTAACTTGCAAACCCTCACGAAAAGCAGAGTTTTACAATGGTGTTTGTCTTAGCTAGGAGACAGAACGGCTACAGCTAGAAGTCCTTTCTATTGTCTGGAAACAGAAATAATTACAGGTTTCAAATATAAAAGTGTTAACTGTTTTATGACTTCCAGTTCTAGGTAAACTTTTGGGAGATAAGTATTTCTGACACAAAGGTGCTAAATTTTTACGTTTCTGTTAACCTGGGAACTGAAGGCAGAGGTGACAAAGAATGATGCAATCTGAGATAATCCAGCAATAATGTTTGATAACAATTTAAGAATTATCTCAGAGAGTGAGCCTGTGCATTTTGTGTCTTGTCTTTGGACCTGAAACTTCCATCTTCACTTCTCATCTGCATTTGCTTTGCTCTGTAAGTAAGACTTAGAGTACAGTGATTTTTCTTAGAGATAGAAATATAGTAAGACTAGTTTAGATGTTTTCTTTATTTATGTGTAACTGTCCTGCAGTGCTGTTTTAAAATATTTCCTGGGATTCTGAACTCTGTTGTCACTGTATTGAGTTATTGAGTATTGTCTTGTTCTTTTATTATTTATTATTAAATATATTTAAACCTTTAACTTGTGGCTGGTTTGTTTAGAGATATTTAAGCTGTACAGGCCAGTTGGTTTGTTTAGAGATATTTAAGCTGTACAGGCCATTCTTAAATAGCCTTAAAAGTCTTGGTCACACTTACCATTTGGACTACAGTAACATTACACAGTAGAATTGGTCATCTTTTTGGGAGGCCTAATAGTAGCTGATAAGTAAGAGTGGTTGTTGGCAGCTGATACTACTGTATAGACTGGGCAGAAGTGGGCACAGCTAGTGGACCTATGCCAGCCTTCCCAGGAGTGTCTGTGTGTTTGTATATAAATCAAATTGCAAAGTGTGTGTGTGTGTGTGTGTGTGTGTGTGCGCGCATGCGCGTGTGTGTGCATGTGTGTGTGCGTGTGTGCGCGCGCGTGTGTGTGTGTGTGTGTGTGTGTGTGTGTGTGTGTGTGTGTGTGTGTGTGTGTGTGTGTGTGTGCTACTTGGGCAGGGGCACAAAGCACTGGTTGGACAGACAGGGTGCTGGAGGTTTTGGCTTGACCACTCGGCTGAGTTCTTAACCCTATAGCTGTGCCAGTGGGGAGTCTTATTGGGGATCTGTAGAGAGAGAGAGAGAGGGGAAACCAGACCCACACTGACTGTAATCTCTGCATGCTCTTAAGAGAAATTGTACTTTACTATGTGTGTATTTGTCATCCTCCCAATGTCCACATCCCTCACTGGTGCAAATGGTGAGGATTGAGGCTCCTTGATTACTGGGCCAGGGCAGGGGCATCACATATTAATTCTTTGGCAGTAGTGGGATAGTGGTGAGACAGCCACATCACATATTAATTGGCTTGCAGTGGTGCAGATATTGAATGCCTGTAGCTTGTGTACGGTGATCACTGAAGGTGTTTGTACTCTTAATCAGCCACGCAGTGAGCATTCAGAGTTCATATCACAATTGTTTTATTTATTTATTTATTTTTGTTAGCTTAGTCAGGGAGAGCAGGCTAGCATGTCAGCAGAGGAGTATGGCAAGCTGACAAGGAGCCAGTTGGCTGAGCTGTCCCAGGCTAAAGGACTGGTGCATGCCAGCCTGACTAAAGCAGACATGATCACAGCTTTATTCAAAACTGCATCAGAGAATAACAACTAGGAGGACAATCAGAATGGTCATGGGGATGTACAACTCTCAGAAAAAGGACAGCTCAACCTTTCCATTAAGGACTTAAAAATCAATCTGGAGTTAGAGACTTGAGCTAGTGGCCAAATGTTTAGAAATAAAGGTAGCAGAGAGACTGAGACATCTGCAGACTGAGGAAAATGAGGAACTGCTACACCTGGAAGCTGAGGAGAAGGAGAGGCAGAGCCAACATGAAAAGGAGATGCTGACTATTCACCAGAGTCATGGAGGTAATGGGGAAGAAGCAAGAAAGGTCATTAAATTTCTTCCACAATTTACAGAGGGTGATAATTTTGATAGTTTCATTCATATGTTTGAGAGGGTATGTAAACAGTATAATGCTGACCCCCTTACCCCATGGTAAAGCTGTAACTGTTATTTCCAAACTGTCTGATAATGACTGCTTAAAATATAATGTTGTAAAGAATTGTTTGCTAGAATTTTTTAAGTTAACACCCGAAACTTATAGGAAAATTTTGCATGAGCATAGACGCATGGCAAATGAAAGTATGTGAATATGTTGCTGAACTAAGCACTTATTTTCATAGGTGGGTGAGTGGATGTCAGGTCACCACTTTTAAAGGGCTGGCAGACATTTTGGTGAGGTAATAATCCATTAACACTTTGCCTGAGGACATGAGACTCTGGTTAGCTTATAGGCAATGCTCTACTGCAGATGAGTTGGGGAAGAATGGAGACCTATACCTAGCATGCAGGGCATCACTGCACAGGAAAGGGACAGCCAGTGCTGCTCATGGGTTTAAAAGAACCCATGGTGGGCAGCGCAGACTGCCCTAACAAAGTCCACCAGTAGCAGGGGAAGCCTCTAGTGCAGGTACAAGTCCAGGACCCAGGGTTAAATGTTTTAAATGCAACCAGTGGGGCCATGTAGCATATAGATGTCCACAGAGGCAAAGTGGGGAATAAAAGGTGGGAGAGCCAGTAAGTGGGAATGACAAAATGCCACCGGTAGGTTATCTTGAGACAACAAGGGTACCAAACTGCCACAAGAGGTTATATCCTGTCTTAGTGAATGGGAAAGAGGCCATGGCTAAGAGAGACACAGCCTGTAACCTAACCATTGTGAGGCCTGCAATGGTTACAGAGGAACACTACTTGCTTGGGCAGTCTACTCCAGTCAGGCCTTTAGGAGGGACTTTGGCTAGGAATCACCTTGACTGGGAGGGTGGAAAAGGAAGCAAGCAAGTAGGTGTGTTTGAGGATATCCCTGCAGATGTCCTGATAGGGATTTTGATAATGCAGTACCATGTGTTCATGCAGTTACACACAGCTAGGCTTGGAGACAAGCATGTGGGTCTGTTAGCCTGGGGGAGACCCATACAGACCACACACTTGCAGCCAGGACCAGTGAGGTAGTTATTTCAAGGAGGGAGCTACCTTGTAGCAGTGAAACTGAGGGTCAGATGCAGCTGCTTGTTGGTACTGATGTTTCCTTGGACAGAGTGACTGCAAGGGCACAGGTGAGTAGTAGTAGTACCCAGGCTGACAGTGAGGTATCACTGTCAGAGGATACCAGACTTCCTGTGGAAGGGGAGCTGGGAAGGGTCACCAAGAGAGAGCTGAGACAGGCTCAGCTGTCAGACCCTACATTACAAGGCCTGAGGGAGGTAGCTAGTGAGGCACCTGATTCTCAAGGGAAGGGGGAATCTGTATACTGGGACAAAGGGTTACTGTATAGAGAGTGGACCTCTGAGGGAGGGATAGAGGGTGAGAGAATGCAGCAGTTGGTAGTACCCAGAGCCTACCATGTGGCACGTCTAGTCATAGCCCTTGATATTCCCTTTGCAGGTCATATAGGGATAAAAGGTATAAAGAGACATATTATGCAGAACTTCTATTGACCTGGAATTTCCAGAGATGTAATAGGGTACTGCAGGACCTGTGAGCAGTGCTAAAGAGTAGGCAAGGCAGGAGACAAGGTGAAAACTCCTTTGATGCTTTTGTCTGTGATTGAGGAGCCATTTCAGAGGGTAACTATGGATATTGTGCAGCCTCTGAAGACCCCGAGTTCCACAGGGAAAAGTATATCATAGTGATAGTAGGTTATGCTACCAGATACCCTGAGGCAGTGGCTCTGTCCTCCATTGAGCCAGAAAAGGTGTCAAATGCTTTGTTAGAGATTTTCAGCAGAGTAGGTTTCCCAAAAGAAGTACTGACTGACAGAGGTGCCAATTTCATGTCAGACCTGCTGACTTGTCTGTGAAAGTACTGTGGGTTGAAATACCTAAAGACCACTCTGTACCATCCCCAGACTAATGGTCTTCTTGGGAGGGTAAACTCTACACTCAAGACAATCCTATCAGCATTCACAGACCAGTTAAGAGGGATTGGGACAAATATTTGCCCCATTTGCTGTTTCCTTACAGAGATGTGCCCCAGGAATCCACAGTTTTTTCGCCCTTTGAGTTGTTGTATGGGAATAGGGTGAGGGGACCTTTAGATTTAATTTGAGATGAGTGGGAGGGTGAGTGTGAATCCCACAAGGACTCTGTTGTGGCTTATGTCCTAAACATCAGGCAACACTCAGAGAACTCATGAGCTTTGCCCAGGAGAACCTGGCAGAAGCCCAACAGCAGAAAAGGATCTGGTATGACAGGAATTCTAAAGCTAGAGAGCATGCTGCAGAGCAGCAGGTAATGCTCATTCCTATCAGACATAACAAGCTGCAGGCAGCTGGGAGGGAGCCTAGAAGGTGGTAAGGAAGATCATTTATGTTAACTAAATGGTAGAACTGCTAGGCAAGAGGCAGGGGCACAAATTATACCATGTTAACATAATGAAACCTTACCATGATAGGGAGGCCCTTGTGCTGAGTATTTGCAGTGGATTGCAGGAGGAGTCTGAGGGGAATCTAGTGACTGATCTCCTCAGTGAGACTTGGACTGACACCTCAGTGGAAGGGATAGCAATGTCCCACCAGCTATCTTCTACCCAGGTTAGAGAAATCTGAGCAGTGTTACAGGAGTTCAGGGACATGTTCACTGGGAACCCAGGGTGCACCCACCTGGTGCAGCAACATGTGGATACAGGACCCCAAAGGCCTGTTAAGCAGGCCCCTTATAGGGTGCCTGAGAGAATCAAACAGAGTTGGAAGGGGGAGATACAGGAAATGTTGGAACTAGGGTAATTCAGGAGTCTAGCAGTCCTTGGGCCTCCCCAGTGGTAATGGTACCAAAAAAGGATGGCAGCACCAGGTACTGTGTGGGCTACAGGAAATTAAATAGTCACACATATTCAGATGCATACCCTGTGCCTAGGACAGATTAAGCCCTAGAGCAGCTGGTTGGGGACTAAGTATCTTACCACCATTGATCTTACCAAGGGTTACTGGCAGGTGCCCTTGACTCCCAGTGCTAGAGAGAGGTCAGCCTTTGTAACTCCTTTTGGCTTGTATGAGTTCACAAAGATGCCCTTTGGGATGAAACATGCCCCAGTGACTTTCCAGAGGCTGGTAGAGTGTATCCCAGCAGAAGCAGGAGATTTTTCCCTTGCTTACCTAGATGATATTGACATCTACAGCCATTCCTGTCAATAGCACCTTCAGCATGTCAGGGAGGTGCTGGGCAGACTACAGAGGGCAGGGTTGACCATTAAGCCCAGCAAATATCAGGTGGGTATGGCAGAGGTCTCCTACTTGGGACATAGAGTGGGGAGTGGTAAGATCAGGCCAGAATTTGCCAATGTGGAAGCCATTCAGGCATGGCCTGCATCTGTTACCAAAAAGCAGGTGAGGACATTCTTAGGGACAGCAGGGTACTACATAAAGTCCGTCCCCAGTTATAGTACCATAGCTGATCCCCTAACAGAGCTGACAAGGAAAAACAGGCCAGATAAGGTAGTGTGGACCCCAGCATGTGAGCAGACATTCCAGAAGCTTAAAGAAGCCTTGGGAAGACCCCTTGTGTTAGCCAGTCCAGATTACAGCAAAGAATGCATTGTGCAGGTGGATGCTTCAAACCATGGGATGGAGGCTGCACTTAGTCTAGAATTTTTAAATTATTCTATGTCATTTGTGAATAGTTATATGATTTGTATACTTGTCTTACAAATGTGAGAAAACTGTATGTTGGGCGTATATTAATCTACTGGTGCAGAAGTGTATGCTGAACTGTATGTTATGCACTGAGCTTCAAGAATATACCCACAGTGTACCCTGCTGGAAAAGAGCAGAAATGTGCATAAACTATATGCCTATACAAATGTATGTTTTGATGGTAAAGGCTGGAACATACAGAGTTAACTTGCAAACCCTCAAGAAAATTAAAGAGTTTTATGATGGTCTTTATCTCAGCTAGGAGACAGAATGGCTACAGCTGAAAGTCCTTCTTAGTGTCTGGAACAGAAATAATTACAGGTTTCAAATGTAAAAGTGTTTAACTGTTTTACGACTTCCAGTTCTAGGCAAACTTCTGAGAGATAAGTATTTTTGACATAGAGGTGCTAAATTTTTAAGTTTCTGTTAGCCTGGGAACTAAAGGCAGAGGTGACAAAGAATTGTGTAATCTGAGATAATCCTGCAATATGTTTGATAGCAATTTAAGAACTATCTCAGACAGTGAGTCTGTGCATTTTGTATCTTGTCTTTGGACTTGAAACATCCGTCTTCAGCACTTCTCATCTGCATCTGCTTTGCTCTGTAAGTAAGACTTACATTACAGTGATTTCTCTTAGAGATAGGTAAGACTATAGTAAGACTAGTTTAGATGTCTTCTGTATCTATGTGAGACTGTCCTGCATTGTTGTTTTAAAATATTTGCTGTGATTCTGAACTCAGTTGTCACTGTATTGAGTTATTGAGTATTGTCTTGTTCCTTTATTATTTATTATTCATTGTGACTGGTTTGTTTAGATATTTTTAAGCTCTTAGAGTACTTGCATATGTATTTGGTGACACTGTGCAGGCCACTCTTAAATATCCTTAAAAGTCTTGGTTACACTTACCATTTGGATTACAGTAAAGTTACCCAATAAAATTGGTCAACCTTTGGGAAGAGCCTTATAGTAGCTGATAGGTAAGAGTGGTTTGTGTTAGCTGGTACTACTGCATAGTCTGGGCAGAAGGGGGCACAGCTAGTGAACCTGTGTGAGTCTTCCCCAGGAGGGTCTGTGTGTGTGTATATATAGATCATATCTCCATATGTGTGTGTGTGTGTGTGTGTGTGTGTGTGTGTGTGTGTGTGTGTGTGTGTGTGTGTGTGTGTGTGTGTCAGCTACTTGGGCAGGGGCACGAAGCACTTATTGGACAGTGAAGATGCTGGAGGTTTTGGCTTGACCACTTGGCTGAGCTGTGCCAGTGGGGAGTCTTAGTGGGGATCTGAAGAGAGAGAAGGAGAAACCAGCCCCTGTGAAATCTGTGTGCTCCTAACGGAAATTGTACTTTACTGTGTGTGTACTTGTTATCCTCCCAATGTGCACATCCATCACTGGTGCTAGTGATGAGGATTGAGGCTCCTTGATTACTGGGCCAGTGCAGGGGTGTCACACTTCCATTAGAATTATGCTTCTGCATTAAGTTTGCGTTATCCTACTGTTTGTTTTTGGGGTTCATCATAAGTCATATATGTGCATATGATTACCTGTAAAAGAAAACAATGATGTTTAAAGTGTCTTCAATACTGTATGCAGCATAATTATTTGGGGTTTCTACTCATTGTCCTATAAATATTCATGCAGGTGCATTTAAAGATCCTGCATGGTTTCTATATCCTCTTTAAAATTAATCTGTTAGTCTAAATCTAACTCACCCTCTGTTGTCTGCATACTATACAAGCTCCCCAGTTGTTTGTCCTAAGCAGTCATCTTCTTCCAGTACACCGTATGCCACTGGCACCTTTTCCAACTTGTCCTATGTAAAAACAAATATATACGTACCTAGTAGTCAACAACTCCTATCTGAATCAGACAGTGTGAAAATAGTACCCCTTGTCTTGGCAGTTGCACCTTTCTCTTGTATAAACTTTGCATGTATTCTTTATGGAACTTTCTTCCTGTGCCTCTACTGAAAATGGAATCGACTCTGCTGTCACTATGACTTTCAAAAGGAAAAAGCATACACAAATCATGTAAAAAGATTTGTTTTTAACATATAAAAAGCATCACCCACCTACTGGAAAGATTTAAAGTTAACACTACACCATGTATGATAACCACCTTTAATATGTGTGTTTTCCTTTTTCAGATGAAATCTTTAACTATTTCTTTCTGAGCTACTTGCTTCCAACCTTTGCTGTGTGCATGTGAGAAAAGCATGTACCTGTGTGTACATATTGTTAAACAAATCTCAGTTTTGTGATAACTCACTGAAATAATGTCACTGTATTTACACTTGTTTTTGTACATTTGGAGCTTTTCTCCCTGGGCCTCCACTGAAAATGGACCTGTATCCAGTCGGTCTTTCTCGATTAACAAATGTAAAATAAAATAAATAAAACTAATAAAATTAGAACACTATTTTATATCACTTTTCAGATATGACTCTATGGGAGCTTCTTCCAGTTATATGTACAGTTTTCATATTCTGCAAACATATTTATTATGAGAGACAGAGGAAATACTTTTTGTAATGTTGTTATGCTATTTCCATTGTAGTGACTAGTGACGTCCTTTGTTTTGTTTTTTAAAATATTTACATATGTTCAGGGCTGTGTGATACATTCCTGTAGGAAAATCACATGAATATAATAATGCAACACATTTTTTCACTTGCAAAAATCTTCCAGTCTTTATCTGAAGTAAGATGATCCACAAGCCTATCTGCGTGCAGATGAAAGAGATTTTCATAAAAATATTAATATTATTTTAGCCTTAATTTCTGAATCACAGGGAAGTCTGAGATATCAAAACTTTGATACTAGTTATAAGGCTATGAAAGTCTACCATTCATTTAATGTTGGTACCAGAATAGGACAGTTGTACAGCTGCATATATCTAGAATGTTCCATTTAATATTTTCTCTGTGTGGAATGCAAATACTAAATTTACAATTCATTTTTTTTTTTTTAATTTATTTTATTTATTTGACATTTGATTACTGGGAAAGTCCAACTGGGTGGGTAACCCATTTCCAGCTTAGGCATGGGGAGAAAAGCTCCATATGCTGCTATTCGGTACAATACTAAAATACATTACAATTCAGTAGTACAAAAACTCGGGAGAGAAACTGAGCTAGGCATTAATGAAAAGCGGCACATCCTAATGTAATACATTTATATTTCATCCTTGTTTTATATTTGTTAGGATTGTTTGTTAACAATGATTATTTATTTTCATATATACATATATACCATACATATTTTCATACAAAAAGATGAAAGTTGTTTTGGGTATGAGTAGAGTTCAGTAGAATACAGATATCTTTCAAGACAAGACGATAGAAAAGTAACAGAGAAGGAGAGATACCTGTTGGACTTATAGCATAGTTGTTTACAATTAGATTATTTTTTTACAGGGACAGTTGCATGAATTAAATAATTGTTGTTTTAGCTTGAATTTAAACTTTATATGATTTTGTGTGGGCCTAATTTCTAGTGGTAATGTGTTCCATAACCTGGTGACTGAGTAGGAGTAAAGAGATTGTCCTGCAGCTTTATTTGACTTATATAGAGTTAATAGTTGCTTATATTTGTAACTTTGGGCTTGGTTAGGAGTATAGGTTTGAAGTATACAATTTAAGAAAGGGCATTTACAAGACAAACATGTCAAAGTGTGGGTGGAACCCTTTCTATTTTTAGAAACCAATGGTAAAATTTGATTTTCAGCATAATACTATCAGCAGACATTCATGTATAAACTGCAAGCCCATAAATATAGGAATATAGTGGCAAGGGTAAAATACCTTTCTAAAATCTTCGAACTAGAGGACATCTGTGATGGAGTCAATGCAGTCATCTGTATCTTAATAAACTCCATGTAGAAATATGCCAGGCTTTTAAAAGGGTAGTTCATTCTACATTTTTTATCCCTTACATTTAAAGAGGTTAGTATCGTTTGTTATGTTTTTACTATGATTTACAGCAAGAAGGTGTAAAAGGTATATGGCAAAACATAACACAGCATTCTCTTTCTCTGTCTCTCACACACACACACAGACACACACATGCACTCTCGCACACTCGCAGACACGCACGCATGCACATGCACACACACACACACACACACGCACACACACACACACACACACACACACACACACACACACACACACACACACACACACAGAGAAGTTTTCTTTTCACCCTTTTTCTCTCTTCCATATAATTTCATCTGTATTATTCTATTCATGATATGGGGGCAACCTGGTAACTTGGGGGATTGTTCTTAAACCATTGGTACCCAAATTCTAAAATTATATGTGGTCTTGCAGATAATAAAGATCCATGTGCAAGTACAAAAAAAAAATAAGTATATGTATAAAAAAAGAGAGATACTGAAGTTTGAGTTGCTTTTTCTAACAGAACTGCTGAATCCATTAAAGGATTATCAAAGGTTCAAAATCTGGAAACGTTTTTAAATGTTGCTCACTTAAAAAACTAAACTAATGGGGCAACAAATTCTTTCTGCAACATGCAGCACTGCTCAGGACAGTAGTCCTATGCATGCATTATGTATTTCATCTCAGTGAGCACAGAGTACAACAGCTGATCTACATTAGACTATGCTGTTTGGAAATAATCCAAATGCTTGAGAAAGGATGGTGCCTAAGAGCTGCACTTTTATGCAGTTTCAGAATACTATTCAGGAAAGTATCTCTCAGTCATATTTGAACAGAAAGGCAGACACTCATGTCCTTTATCTACCTAAAATCTGCTTAGCTGTGTACTCTGTTATCACATACGCTTACTACCAGCTATCAGTTTGCTTTCTGTTTTAGTATGCTAACTTTTTAGGCCCACCCATATTTTCTGTTAGAAGCATTTTATTTCCAAGTATTTTTTTACTTGCTTACACATTTGACTTTTAATATGATATTGCTAAACAAGTTGGCACTCTGAGTCTGATGCTCTCCTTTTTACAGTGCAGTACTCATGCAGAAGAAAAAAAAAGAACTTGCTCAAGGTCACATAATATCAATTGTCTGTGATGATGGAACTTGAGATACAACTGAAATAATTGAAAAGAAGGATGCCAAAGAACACTGCCGCTACTTATATCTGCTTCACCTTAGACTGCTTCTGGATCAGTGCAGAGATCTGTTTTACTAGTTTGGTGAATGGGTCTCATTTCCAGCCGTCACATCTTCCCCAGTCTATTCTGATGTCATATGCAGTTGTCCTTTGCCCAAAACCTATGTCATGGTACTTTATTATATTCTTTTCTTTCTGCCCTGCCATTCTCTATTCTGTTTTCTCAGTCTTTTTAATTAATTAAGTAATTAAGTAATTTATAAATTCCCAACTACTGCCAACAGGTTAAAGAGGTTTAAAGGTGAATTCTTTCACCAAATTAAAGGTGTAGCCATGGTCGCAGCGTGTGCACCTATGTATGCCAATTTAATTTTAGCAACATGGGAGGAAAAATGGGTAATAAACTTGGGATACAACCAGAAATGGTTGTTGTATAAAAGGTTCTTGGATGATATCTGCATTTTTTGGAACACATCAACTAAGGAAATTCAAGAATTTATAAACTACTTAAACAATAGTATGGATTTCCTAAGGTTCACCCATAATGTAGATGATGCCAGGTTAAGATACTTGGACATTGAGATTTATAAAGAAAACAAGAAGTTTCATTGAAAAGTTTACAGGAAAAATACATATTCAAATTTCTATTTGTACTATGACAGTTCCCATCCCATTCATCAGAAAAGAAGTCTTGTGAGGGGGCAGTATATTAGGTCATCGGGAATTACATCAAAAATAGAAAACTTTGTGGTGGAAATGAATATTTTGAACAATATGTTTAAGTAAAGGTGTTACCCGCATTCCTTGATGGAAGACATAGAAAAGGAAGTTTTAGAGGGTAGAGCTGATAGATTTCAACCAATTTGGGGAAAAAGTGAAATGGTTAATGAACAGCCAAAAAAGTCAGAGGACAATTTTAGTGGTGCTTTAGTGATTGAATTTAACAGAAGCTCCAGCTTTATAAGAAACACAATGGTTAGGGAATGGAAAAGATTTTCCACTATTACAGATATAGACCAAATAAAAAATAAAAATGTCAAAATAGTTTACAAAAATGGGTGCAACCTCAAGAACTTGTTAGAAAGAAATAAGCAGGGAAACTTAGAAACAGGAACCGAAGAAGAAAAGGAACATTTAAATGTGGACACTGTGCTCAGTGTCCATATATTACAAATAGGGAAACAATGTTCCTTGAAAGTAGACAATTGGTTCTCCAGAGGAAGGAATACAGTAACTGTGAGGACAAAGGAATAGTATATTTGGCAAATTGTGGAATCTGTGAAGCCTTCTATGCTGGGAAGACAGAACGAAAGTTGAAAAGAAGAATTTATGAGCACATGCACGAGATCGAGATACAAAACAAAAAGAGAGACTAATGCACTCTATAAACATAAGTTACAATGTGAACATGCATTTTATGAATTTTTTGTACTGGAAAAAGTGAAATATGATGTTAGTGGAGGTTTATGGGAGGAAAGAATTGAGTACAGTGAGCTTTGGTGGCAAGTTACATTGCAAGCCAACAAGCATCCGGGACTCAATGAAAGTATTTCCATTGCCCCCCTCCTCAAATTAAAAGCTGCAAAACTATAGACCCCAAACAGGAATCTAACGTTCTTCCTTTACCTAACTATCAAGTTATTAACTAATTTCCACGTCAGGATTGCTATTTCAGCCTGTATTTCAACAATATATTTTTCAACATAAGATGATGAACTACACTAATGTCAAGAAACTGAAAGAGTTTTTAAAGTGTTCTCAGAATGTTTTTAAAGTATTTGTATTTTGCATATTGCTATTTTGCACGTTATTTATTTATTCAACATGAAGATTTTAATATATTTGTATTAACATGTATTGCTGCTTATTACTGTTTTGCTCTGAATTTTAAGTGCCTGCATATTTGAACTGTTTCTTACTGAAATTGGTACACCTTGTTTGCTGTAGCATAGACTAGATCCAGGCCTGCTGAATCTAGCTTTGTTTGTATGCTTGTTGTTTGTTTGCTTGTTATTTCCCTGGAACGCTAATTCCACCTAAAAAGTGGCTTTTCAGCTCTTCTGTGGATCCCTAGTGATATCTGCATTGCTTACTGTACTTATTTCCTTGTTTCACTTGAAAGAAAGTTACTGTTTGTCGTTTTTGCATTTAAGTTACCTGGCACTTGCTCACCAAGCAATTATATAAGTCAGCACTAAAAAATTAAAAGCACTACACCCTCACAAACTCCCCTTGAGTACCTTGTTCCCCATTGGCCCTTGTTTTCAATTATAAAGGAATTCCCAATACTATTCTAGCATGTCCAAAGGTCAGTTGTCAATCTCCTCTCCGGTCCAGCTGGTGAATCTGGGAATCTTGAAGCAATGCTACAACTACCTCATGTACACAGACAACCCTCTCCTCCTCCCAACAAATTCCAACACATGTGAGAGATGCAACCATATAGCCAAACTGGAGGCTAAGCTCTCTCAACTCAGTACTGGCATAACAAGTCAGGAGGAGAAGGAAACCACACTCACTACAATTCCAGTCTCACATAGACCTACCACGACAGCAAACCAAACACATAATCACACAAAAACATACTCGCAGGCTCTAAATAAAGATCTGCCTAAGCAGCAGAGGCTTCCAAAGCAGACACCCAAGCAACCACTACCCCAAAACAAAACACATGCAACACATGTCTCATAAAGCCAGTGTGCCGAACAGTCACAGCCCTTACGGCTAAACAACACACCTGATACACTTGTAATAGGTGACTCTATCGTCAGGCACACTGACGTCCCGCTCACCAGGCTGAACAAGGAGAAGGTCATGGTGAGCAGCCTGTCAGGCGCTAGGATCTGCCACATAACACAAGCACTCAGGTCACTCCAAGGCAAGTACAAATATGACTCAGTCATTGTACATACTGGTGTGAATGACCGGAGACGTACCTCCCTGGACTACATGAAAAGAGACATAGAGGAGCTCTCTGAGCATGTAGCCCAGGCCAGTATGACCCTGACCTTCAGTAGCATCTTACCCTCACCAAGAATGATGCCACAATATGAAGACAAGATGATCAATTTCAAAAATTGGCTTAAGTATTGGTGTCATTCAAAGGGGATCCAATGCCTGTCAGCCTGGGAAGATATGCTCGACAAGCCACGATGCTTCACTAAGGACGGCTTGCACCTGTCACCCCTGGGCTTTCGGATATTGGCAAAGGCTCTTGCTACCCCCATAGTGCCTTTTTTAGGCAAGGCTCAAAAAGACAAACCCACCTCTATAGGTATCACAAGGGATAAGAAACTAAGAGTAATGCTACTCAACGCCAGAAGTCTAAACCTCAAGATGCATGCACTCAAAACTCTCCTTAGCATGGAGAACATCGATATCTGTGCAGTAACAGAAACCTGGTTCAGGGCTCCCGAGAGCACCCCAGCACTACCAGGTTATACCTCATACCATGCTTTTCGGCCCCAAAACTTGGACCAAACTACAAAAGGAGAGGGAGTATCAATATTCATCAAAGATACCCACACCTCCAGGTTAGTGGCACAGCACGAAGCATCAGAGACTATCCATGTGCAACTAACAGTGGGTAAAACTGCCTTCCAGTTTATAGCCTGCTACAGACCACCCTCCAAAACCCAGGAACCCCACTCGGCCTTCATGAGAACACTGGAAAATATGAAGGTCTCTCCAAACACCATTATATTGGGCGACTTCAACTACCCAAACATAGACTGGGAGCATTACTCTAACTCCAACACCCTAGCCCAAAGGTTCCTAGAATTCATAAACTCAAATGCTATGGAACAACTTGTTACCACTCCCACAAGAGGGGAAAACATACTGGACCTGATCATCACCAACATGGGGACTCTATGCTCCAGACCAGAAGTGTATCCCTCACTGGTAAGATCAGACCATAAACTAATCCAACTGGATATTCACATCCCAACCCCACCCCCTGCCCAGAAAACCACAGTGAAAAACTTCTCTAAAGCAAATTTCACACTCCTCAAAACCAAGGTGGAATCCTTCAAAGCCCCCGGGCCTGTGGAAAATACGGCCCAGACCGCAGAATCCTTTATAAATGCATTCTATGAACACCTTCAGGAATGCATGGATCATGCAATCCCAAATAAAACCAAGACCCAATCCTCCAAAGGCAGATGTCCTGTCTGGTGGACCCCAGCCATAAACAAACTATACAATAGAAGGAGGAAGCTACTACATGATAGAGCAAAATCCCAAAAAGGGAAGGCATCTCTGATCAGTATTAGCAAAAAACTATGGGCACTCATAAAATCGTCTAAGGCCAGCTTCGAGAGAAAAATTGCACAGGACACTAAGGATAATCACAACGTATTCTTTAGTTATGTTAGGAACCTGGGTGGGAATTCCCAGATATGCTCAGAATTAGTCCAAAATGACAAAAAAATACACCGAACCCAAAGACATTGCCAACATCCTAGCTGACAGGTTCAGCGCAAACTTCTCCCCCCCATCCCCACCAAAAGGGCAAATATCTATCCCAGCAGAGTGCTGCCCCACTGACACCTCAGATGCTCAGGTAAGAGCCGCCCTCTCCAAAGCAAAAAACACAGCATCAATGGGACCAGACGGTGTCCCGGGCTGCGTCCTACATGAACTCCAAGAAGAGCTAAACTCAAACATAAAACTACTGTTCAATCTTAGCCTTACTACAGGATATGTACCCAAAGAGTGGCGTACAGCAACAGTGGACTCTCTCCACAAAGGTGGTGCCTCAATGGACCCTTGAAACTATCACCCCATAAGCCTGACTAGCTTGGTCTGCAAAGCTATGGAAAGGATCATCATGGACCTCATAAATAAAGATATTGGGGACCTACAGACACTGGATCCTACCCAGTTTGGCTTTACGGGCAGATCCTGCCTCTTAAACCTGGTCGACTTCTTTGAACCGTCACCAAGGCCATTGACGAAGGGAAGGTGGTCCACACAGCCTACCTGGGCCTCGCAAAAGCCTTCGATACAATACCCCACTCAGGCATTATAGATAAGCTCACCAGCTTAAATATAAACCCCTGTGTCACTAGATGGGTTGCAAACTGGCTCAAGGACAGAACCCACATGGTTAGAATTGCTGGAGCCATGTCAGACTCCAAACCAATTACAAGTGGCATCCCACAAGGCTCAGTCCTGGGACCTCTCTTGTTTGGTATATATTTCTCGAAGGTACATGCCAACATGGAAGAACTGTGGCTTACCAAGTTTGCAGATGACTGCAAACTGGGCACCATAATCGACTCTCCAGCTGACACAAGAATCCTCCAAAAGGGCTTCATAGAAACAGACAACTGATGCCAGAGCCATGGCCTCAAGGTAAACGCCAAAAAGTTTATAGTCACCCCCTTTGGCAAAAACAAAGTGCCCACAAATTACCACATAGGTGGTAATGCATTAAGTACAGAAGAAGTAATTAGGGACCTGGTGACCAAAGTTGATAGCAATCTCTCATTTGACAACCACGTGGCCAAAGTGGTTAGAAAAACATTTTATATAGCCCACCTAATCATGAAGGGATTCACATGTAGATCAGGGGAGGTCATCGTGCCTCTTTACTCATCCCTCATCAGGCCCATAATCGAGTACAATGCCCCTTTTGGGATGTACCTTACCAAACACCTGCAGCAACTGGAAAGACCCCAAAAGTACCTCACCAAGAGGATCAAAGGGCTCAAACAGATGCCATATGCTGCCCGGTTAAAGAAAATCCAACTCTACTCAGTGGCATACCGCCTGCTCAGAGGCGATCTGTGCCTGACGTATAAAGCCATGTCCAACCTGGAATTAAGGGACATGCCGCACCTCAAAAAATCCAAATCCCATCGAGCTACGTGCTCGAGAGACTTGAACCTCAGCTCTGAAATAAATAGGACATGCTGGTGGGACAGATTCATAACCCAGAGGCCCCCTTCACTCTGGAATAAAATCCCATTCCAGATTAGGTAGAGTCCCTCATTGACTCTCTTCAAGAAGAATCTTGATGAGTGGATGGGAGATCGTAGGTTTACCCCGGGTATCACTTCTGTGTCACTGTTAGACAGAGGCACAATATACTAACCTCGAAAAAGGGCATAGCAAAATTAATTTAAAATGAGTGGCGAAAGCCAAACATACTCTGGCTAGGCTTATAAATGCCCTAGGGCATATAGCCTAATATGAACCTATGAACTTATGAACCTATATGATTACAACAGTTACTTTATATGTTTTGGGGTCAGAGAAATTCCTAGGAAGTATACATTTTTTAACAGAAAATGGTAGTACAATTTTATTCCACAAGATGGCATTCTATAAATTTTTTTTTAGAAAAGGTTTTAAAAGGTTTTAGAGATTTTAAAGTTTAAATTAAAGTAATAAAAGTGACTGTATCAAAGAGTTTGCAAACTTTTAGACAACTGGCATGATATTTGATTGTTATCATTAGTATAATTAGGTCAACAGTACTTTTCATGCTAGAAATAAGGCATTTATATTGTCCCCGGGATTCATGAACCTTGCGCCAGGCGGACGCATAGCGTAGGCGTTACAACGCCAGATATGGCTGCCGAGTGATTCAGGTACGATCCAATTCCACGTGCACTACCGGCATGCGCCGGATTTGCGCCGCCTCCGGCGTAGGTATGTTAAACACCCCATGTGCGGTGTTGCACCATGCAAATGAAGGCATATAGCGATCCACGAAGTGGCGCAGGCGTAGCATAAGGGCACGGCAATGTAAACCAAAAAAAAACGGTTTAGATTTACCCAAACATGACATAGGAGTAACGGAAGGCTGTCAACGTCAGGTATCACACTGTTGCCACATATCAATGGCGAAAGACACAGAGAATGTCAAAAGAAAACATGCACAACATGTAAATAATGACATAAATGGTATGTCCACAGAAACACACAGCAGAACCCCAGGACATGTCCGCGGAAGGTGCTAAACAATGAAATAATATGACAATGTCATAAAAGAGCAGTGTAATACACATCAGCTTCAAAGACACAATACACCATGGTATGCATGGAAAGCCACATCCACGGTGCAAGGGTTGCCAAGGAGTCGCGGCAGTGTTCGGCGCGGTAACTATGAATTAGTAGTCAATGCCATGCAAATGAGGCAGATGATACTGAATCGCAAAACCCCCGCCGGCGTAAGGCTGGACCAAATGGCGCAGCGGTAATACACCGAGGAGTGGCTCAGAGGGAATACATGTCAACCGCAGAGGGGTGTGCCACTGTAGGAGGAAGTACATTGGAGCCCAGCAAACATGGGCTGTACATCGCACATCACAGCAGCAGGACCGGCGTGTGGGGAAATAGTTGAGCTGAGAGCACACAATGTGCGCAGAGATGCATATGCACGAGGATGACTACGTTCCCATAACCCAGTTATGTGACGCCCGCCCCGTCAACAACAACGGATACAGGAAGGTGATGCTGAGAATATGAGGAAATGCGGAAGCAGTGAAATTGGAGTAGTAATGAGCAATCAACACCAATCAACCCACGAAGGCCAATTGGCGGCAGCTGACAACTCTGCATGCAGAAACCTGCAAAACGGGATAGGGGAGGCATATGAATGCAAAGGAAGTAGGGGAGGTAGCAGATTGCAAAGAGTGAAGAACCGACACAGCAGAGCCAAGTAGACAGGCAGCATAATGGCAGCGGCAGACAAAACCCACAATATGCCATGTCCCAGAAACTACACATGACAGGGCTCTGCAGGATGCAAGCCAGGAAATAGTAGGCGCAACGTGCAGAAACAGTAAGGTAAGGTCGAAAGCTACTACAATGCAGGCAAGAGTAATGCAACACCAAAGGCAACAGCGTTGCAGTGCCAACGGTAAAACACGTAAGATAATCCACAGATACGGACGCACAGACACACCCTATGACATCACCGGGTGTACAGCACAACAGTATAAAGTGTGAATGCACACAACACACAGCCGTGTATTCCCAAATGCCGCACTCTAGGTGTAAACACACAGGGAACTTTTAAAATGTACATGTTGGGTGCCGCCGTGGCCGTGATCCATCAGCATGTGTTAGAGACAGACGGAGTTGTGGAGGAGGGTGCCGACAACTACCGTAGGCCTCAGAGGAGGAGAGTGTTCAGACCAAGGGTAACCTACCAGGGGCTACAAGACCTGGAGATAGTAGAGCATTACAGGGTGGATAGGGACACTCTACAGCAAATAGCGGAGCTGTGCCGGCCACGCCTGAGAACAAGAAACAACAGAGGGGAGCCCATCCCAGTGGACACAAAGGTATGTGTAAGCTTGCGAATACTGGCCACAGGTACCTTTCAAAGGCCAACTGGGGATATAATGGGTATCTCACAGGCATCAGCATCCAGGGTACTGCACCAGTTTCTGGATGCCATGTTACCACATGCCAATGAGCATATATACTTCCCCAGATCTCAGGAGGAGTTGGCTAGCAATATGCGCCACTTCCACCGTGTGGCACAATACCCGGAGGTACTGGGTGCGATAGACTGTACGCACATACAAATCAAGTCACCACCTGGGGAGCAGGGTAGACGCTACATAAACCGCAAGGGATTCCCTCCATCAATTGCCAGGTCATGTGCAATGCGCAGGGCATTATCATGGATGTGTGTGCTGGCTGCCCTGGAAGCTACCACGACTCCCATATCTGGCATGCCTCACAGCTGTATCAGGTATTCGCCAGGGGACATCACACAAGGCCACCTTGTGGGGATGCTGGCTATGCACTGGAGCCGTGGATGATGACTCCCATCAGAAATGCACACACACACATGCAAGAACGCCATAATGAGGCACACGCACAAACCAGAATAATCATAGAGCGTGTGTTTGGGATGCTGAAATCACGGTTCCGGTGCTTGGATACATCCGGTGGAGCCCTGCAGTACTCTCCAGGCACATGTGCCCACATATTCATAGTATGTGCCATGCTACATAATATGATCCTGCGGAAGCAGCTGCTGCAGGGACATAATGGTGAAGGGCCACAAAGCCCACCACAACTGCCAAGGCCAGTACAGGCACAGAGGGTTCAGGACTATGAACACACTGTGCCAGCCCCAGTAGGCAGACGGAGGCGTACCCAATATGCCTATGCCCTGGCAAAGAGGGAACGTATAGCACATACTCTGACAGCGTAGGCCCCATGGACTGACACCTCCCTACCTGCACACACAGTGAAATGGACGGCACACAAACATGGCCACCCGTAAAGTGTACCGTATGGGTGGCCCCATGTGTGACTCCAACATAGGCAGCACCCAAACACTGCACACCCAACAGCCAGCGGAGCATGGAACACCAACACCTGAACCATATGTGGGTCCTACAGCAGACAGTGCTGCTGTATGCTGCCATGTTCGCTGCAAGGTGTATACATATAGACATGTACATATGTGCATATACAGATATGGAGATAGATATAATCACACACATAGAAATATATGTACACATATACATATAAAGTACAACAGGTAAGACAGGGAATGAGAGGGATGCAAGGTGACAGAGAAGTAACACGCGATATCTGTACATAGTAAACATAGTGAACTACAACCTGAGCATCCAGGAGGTTTAACAGAACAGGAAACCGCCACCCATGGAAAGCTCAACATATCGAAATGCATAACCGCGAGTCGGGATGATCACCAGGCCACAGTAAAGTAACAGTACATGTGCGGGTAATACTATGATGATATGAGGGTGGAGGTAGACACTGCCGCCGGTGATGCGGGCCACGCAGGTACTGTGTGCAACCGTCCCTGTGACTGCCGCAGTATGTGCATGTGTGCGGTGACGGGGCTGTGTGTTCCGCTGTGCGAGTGTAATGTGTGTGCCACTGTAAAATGTGTATGTTGGTGCCATGTGACAGGCGGAGTGGAACAACATGTGTAGGCATACAGTATAGGAACCACAGGCGTATGTACACCAGTACTCCCAAAGTAGTACTGAGAGCCCCTCCCTGGCTAGGCGTGTGGCGACGTATAACGATGCAAAGTGAAAATGTCCCAGAATGTACCACAGGAATATAGCCAACATGAAATGGAAAGGACGTATGTACAAATCCTGACCGTATGTATGACACCGATATGCTAATTGCAAAACGATACGTTGGCAAAGTTACACAGCAATAGGTATGTACCGCGGAAATATGCATATGCTACCCCGGTACTGATCGTGGCCACGTATCGGCCCGTAAACACCGCTGTGTGTTCTACAAGTGTCAAACAAGCAATCGCCACCTGAAGAGGTGGCAACCACTAGCAAACAGGCCGTCCCAAGTACAGGACCACAATGACTGTAAATATCCGGGACAGAATGACAATGGATAGTCGTCACATACAAACAACCGCAGATATACCACCGATGTGACGGAGGAATACATGCAGGAAGCACACACGCAGGCGATACCAACACCACATGACAACAACACTACCTACACTCCCAGAACAACAGACAAGTAACTGCCAACTTCCCAGGCAGGGATGGAGCACACAGACAAGCATACCGTGTATGTAGAGATGCAAGGCCCACAACCCATATCCGTCACCTACAACCTCCGATATTCCCCATCGCACATGTCAAAGGGATACAAGCCGTAATAGCAGCACAAACATACAGGCAGTCAATGACAGCTGCATAACCGCAACATCTCGCGTGGGAAACACTATCAACAGCGGCTGCATACTTGCATCCGTTGTTTAAAGGAATACAACAGCTATGTTACACATCCGAATGCAAGACGCCATCAACAGACGCCGTCAGGACAGGGACACCCACATGTCGAACAGAATACCATACCCAACACACACAATCCACGGCTAACACCAGTGCGAAATGTACCTGACGCCACACATAGCGGCTGCAGTTACACATAACATAACACAATACAGACCATCTCCATGAAGGTAGGGCAAATAACCAACGCCCAGGTGAGGAATGCAACCATGACCTAGTTACGACGCGTAATGTACGAATGGAGTAGATGCACAGGTGATATGCACACAAGTACACACTGAGGAACAGCCATTGGTGTGATGAACCCACATGTTGCAGGTAACGACGGATATAAGGATGACTCCCGGGATATTCAAACTGTATGCTCATACCAAACTACAACCTACAAACGGATATAGTGAGAAAACGCAATAGCGAGACATGTAACGAAAACGGAAGGAAACACATAAAAGGTATGTAGAACCCACGATATGTACGGGTGTGTAACGCATGATGTGCATGACAAAGCTGCACTGTATGTGAACGGTGTTTGTAAGTAAGGATACTTGTACATAATGCAGAGAGTGGTGAAAGGTGGTTATGTAGTGCTATCCTGCTGAGCATACCAATGACTGTGGACACCGTGTGCACAGCAGTGGGACATCATGTACACAGCCGGGATAACACAAGGGCTGCCACAGGGGGGCATAACACAGAACAATGCCACACCACACGCCGATGCTGGCAGTGGATGTCCAGCAAGGAAGTGCCATAGCAGGGGATAGGACATGTATGTATACTGTCACAGCACACATGTGTATGGGCATATACCATCGATGTCATACGTAATGTGTGCATGACGTGCACGTATGCCTTGCAGTAGGGGATACTATGTCATCTATGTGTAATGTAAAGCTGTCATGGTGGATATGACAGACATCATACACAGTATCACAGGCATATCATGCATAATGGAGTTATGGCCTATTGGTATGTACAATAACAGGATACGTATGGCCTGTACATATGGGACAGAGTAGTAGCATAATAGCCATCCGAAATGGAAGGAACACCAAGTAATAACCATGGATAAACGATCTGTAGTAGGTGCAATGTGGGCAACAATGAAGTCCGGCAGGTCCATGTGTAAACACATGTGCAGTGGACACAGTAGTGTCACCTCCCCATGGTAGTGTCCAGTGAACAGCAGAGGTGGGTGTCAACTGCATGTCTACACAGTACTGCTGCTGTGGTGGTACCATGACTATGTGTCACTCAAACAGCAAGGGAGCTATCACATGAACAGTGCCACTGTGTGTCCCTGCGGGATGTGCACAGGACCTATGTTCCTCAGCACGGTGTGTGTTGTGTCTGCGTAAGTAACACAGAAGCCCAGCCCATGCAATGTGGCATGTGTGCACATATCCATGAGTGGTCCGTTCACACTGCCCACTGCAATTGCCATGTATGAGTACTGCATGCATCAGTAATTTGGAGGACATGGTCCATGTCAGAGCAGAAGACACCCCTGTGTATGTGGTATGCAGATGTGTACAGATATGTTACCCATCTGTCAGCCGCATATGTAAACTGTCTGAGCCTGGCACACATCATGGCATGATAATGCTGTGCCATGTAAAGTCATAGCCATTGTGGAAGGTACACCACGAATGTGGTATTGTAACCCTGCCCGTGTGTAGATGTGTGTATGCCACAGGTACAATGGCTACCTATGTACCAGCATCATACACAGTACAGATAGGTGTGGCCCTGCAGATGTGTACCCATGCCACAGTGGAATACGGCAACCACAGCACCATGTGGGGCATGTGTGTGTACAGCAACCATGTACAATTTGATATGCATGTACGGGGACAGTATCCATGTGATACTCAGTGGATGAATGTTGCTATGCAAAGGTGATGTGCATGCACCATGTGTCATGCATCCTGATGCCATGACACCCATATGATGTATCTGCCACACTGACACCTGTACGGTTGTTATCTGTATGAGCTGGTGGAGCTATAATGGTGCCAGGTATGTAGATGTGGGATATCTAGGCATGGACAGTACTCTGTGACAGCATGTTGTGTATGTAAGCAAATAGTGAACATGAGGGGCCCCATGACTGAGGACTGTGTAATGCCACATGTACCTGACATGTAGTAGGTAGCATGATATGCTGGCACCACTGTGTGTCCTGTCCAGGAGTCATACAGCCTAACATCCTGAGACACAGGGTATGATGTGACGGTGGATGTGTACATTGCCAATACCAGAATGTGGAATGGTGCTGAAGGGCAACTTCTGAGGACAATGTCTGATCTGTTGCCCTCTGTACTACACCAAACACCCATGCAATGGTATGACAGGTGGCCAGCATGTGTATGTGGTGTGCTGTGGCACACAGAAGCCCAACAAGGGTGCCAGTAAAGGCATGGAGGTCATCAATGAGTGTGTGAAGCACGTTTGTGAGGATGTGCCCCAGTGCCATACAGAATGGCCCAGTCATGGGTGTACGAATGCAGTCCCACACGTGCAATGCAGTGCCACCCATGTGTAGTGCGATAGATGCGGCAGTGTGATGGTCAAGGTACACAATGTCCGACAACAGGCTAGCAGTGAAGTCAGTGGGCTGGTGTGGAGACACATACCAAACAGGTTGGTGGGACATAACAGCTAGGGAGATCGGAAGGTGACATTGGGACAGTGTCTTAGGACATAACGTGTGCATGGCAGTACCATGTATGTGTCCACAGGGACATTACGATGTCCATGTATGGATTGCAACCCTGTAGTGAGTGAGAGTGTGTATTGTTGGTAGGTACACCATTGCCTGGCATGTTGCCAACATTATCTCAGTCAGCAATGCCTGGGTGACTGTTGTACGCGACATCGAATGTGGATGTAGCCAAACAACACAGACATACCACCGCACTGCCTGAGGACCCACACTGCAATGTGCAGCAGTCATGTGTAGGTAGCTAGCCTTGGAGCATGTGATGGACCACGATGACTCACCATGGCTGTCAAGTGATGCACCCCACACATGTGAATATACCCACCGTGCAACAGCCTGCACATGTGCCCATACAGCAGATGTGCATGGAACATGACCACCACCTTGGTGTCTGTGAAAAGGCCAGTACCGCCATGTCTCTGTGTGGAATAGCATGGTCCTTACCATTGCGTACATGCTACGGAAGTGCACTGTGATATGTGTCAGCATAGTCATGTAGACTGTCCATCTGCCAGGGTGCCATGCCATTAACAACCCCTGTCAGCCGACGGCATTAGTACCGGCTGTAGAACACATGTACCATGTATGCTGTGATGGGTGTGTGTCCAGGGTGTGGCTAGCAGGGCCGTGAAGCATATATGTTCATCTACCAAAGGGGGGATAACCCCAGGTTTAACACACCAGACACATGGAGGTATTGTGCATGCTGAGGGTAGTGTAGGTATGGTATGTGTTGTGTAATGTGTCACCCAGCTAGGTGGAGTGCATGCCCAAGCATGTGTGGGTACATGGGTGTTCACTCTAGGGAAGTGTGGGTTGCTGTCAGCACATGGCAGTAGCAGCTGTCCAAGGCCCAATGTACAGTATGACAACACAGACAGCATGTAACCTGTGGTGTACAGTGTAAGCTCTGTTGCGTGTTACAATGTGTGTAGAGGTCACAAACATGGGTATCTGAACATGGAGCACCTACGATGCATTGTGTTCGGCAAATATCCAGTATGTGTGCAAAACATTGTGTGATGTGGGATCACCTCACCTGTGTGTGTTGCAGTCCAGGTATGTGCTTGTGAGGTATGATCCGTGTACAATCTGTACTTGCAGGTGTGCTGTGCAGAGCATGGAGGCAGGTCCCAGGCACTGCAGATAAATGTGAGTCATGCACTAGTGTGTGTGCCTTGCTTGTGTGCAGCACAGTGGAAGGTGCAAGCATTGTCCCACATGACCGCATGCCGTGCCTGCCTGTTACAGCCCTGCTGTAGACAGTCATGTGACACCACCACAGAGGCAGTATAGCATGTGAAGATGTACATGTGTGCTCCACACCCCAGGCAGATGTCCGCAGGTCATGTGTGCAACAGTAGTGTGGTCGAACAGGACTGTCATAGTGGTCTGATACCACATGCCTGTATAAGTACAGTATGAGCATAGTCAACAGTTGCAGTGACAGAGTAGGTCAATGTACAGTGTCCCCGTGTTCAGACCACCGCCTACCGTACACTTGGATAGACACACACCCAGAGGGTGAATATACCGGTGAGCCATCACATGTCCCAGTACACGTAGCCTGTATAATGCCATCACAGGGTGGTCACAATAACATGTGGTATGACAGACATGTTGTACCAGGTGATGTGTCATGTGCACATATGTTGAGTTGCACAGCCGTTCACACATCCGCAACATATCAGTGCATGATGCCTAGTGTAACATGATGTGTGGAACTGCACTGTGATCCACAACAGGGTTATCTGAGACAGGTGTGTTGTGAATGGGATATACACTGGTGCTGTTGGCTGCCATGCTGGGGGCCACCAGTGGTGCCTGCAGTGGTCATACAGATATACTGCACACATTGTTCTGGCAGGAATGTCCATTGTTGTGGATGATGTGTTGCTACGTGAAGGTAGGTGTGTGTTGTGAATGTTACCCATACAGATGTGACCATCAGGCGCAGTCATGGTTGTCGACGGCATCACACCCATCCACAGCTGTCAGAACCCTGTCCCCAGAACGGGTGTCAGCCGCCCTCGTACTGTGTGACCTATGTGCAGATGGCGGGACACCTCCTACTGGCTGGCTAACAGTGTCATCTAGGAAGGCTATGTGATGGCTGGAATACGCCGTCATAATGTATAATGCCGGTATCCCAATGAAGTACATGGAATCACACATAGTACGCCATGGCTGGCATGTAAACCATGTACAACAATGACTGTGTGACAGACACAAACAATGCGGAGCCATGTTGGACATGCACCCATGAGAACACCAAATGAGGTATGTTGCACATATCGATGTACAACTGTCAGCCATGGCCATAGCATGGATGCAGACGCATATCCCCCACAGGCAGTACCACACCATGTAGGTAGGGGGGCATTGCACGACTACATGTGACAGTTGCTGTACCGACACATGTACTGCATATCCGTCATGTAGGGGTAGCAGTGGTACGTGACTGTTGTACATGCCTGTACATGTGACCATGTCCCACAGGATATGTGTTATGTGTGTACAACACGTGTTGTACCGTCATCAAGCTGTGAAGTGTATGGCTGCCAGTGTACCTGTGTGACATGGTCTGCAATGGGTGCAAAGGTACGCAGTAGTGCATTGCATGCCCACATGCCCCACACAGGTGCATAGCCTGAACATACAATACAAAGAGGGTGTTGGATCATAGCAACCCACAAGAGGAGATGGGTACGGGTGGCAACCCACTACCACCCGTTCGGGTAAGGTGTGCATGTCCATGACACAGTAGCACCTGAGAAGCTAGCAGTACAACAGTACAGGGTGGCATGCATATATGTTCACTAATACCCCTGTGTGTCCCTCCACTGGCCCGTGGACAGACAGACACCAACACAATGTGCAGAATTGACATGTGCACAGCACATCACTGCTGCCTACTGTAGCACAGGCTTACTGTGTAGACATGTGCACAGAAGGTCTGCGCCAGCCACACTCAAACACGTTATGTGTCGAACCCCACCATTATTTTAGCCCATGCCACAGACAGATGTGCACGCATCTGTGTATGTACGTCTGGGAATGTCCCCAGCCTAGCAGTATAGCTGTGTCAGTGTTGCGAACAACATACAGAATGGACTGTGTGTGTGAGGTGTGCGTCATACGTGTATGGTCCGATCGATGATACCATCAGTGCCCCTGCTATGTGAACATCCCTGTCCCCATACATGGATACCCATGCTGTGCCCAACACCACGCTCCCCGTGGGAGGGATGGCGCTGTGCGGTGCACCAGCTGACATGGGGTGGCAGCAGGCACTGGATGTAGACATATGTGGTACCCATGTCAGGCCAGGCAACCATCCATGTGCATGGGATAGCAGTGTGTGGGCACATACAGCACTGTGTTGAACAATATCGCAGCACATAGCACCTGTCAGGGGTAATGTGTATGCATGGATGTGCGATACCTGCATGCACCATACACACCCCACCAAGCAGCGTGCAGCCTACCTTGCAGAAGGCCAGTGTCCACACCATGTTGATAGACATGTGTAATGTCCATATACACATAAGCAATGACATATGGAATGGACAGCCACCCTGCCAATATCAGTACCCCCCAGGTGGGTCACATCCCAGTGCCATGTATGTGACATACCCTGCCATACCATGCAGCCCTGCCCAGCAAGGCTGCATGTGCTATCACAGTCCTACATGGTGCGATGGACAAATGGCACTTGCACTATCAACCGCCCACACCAGTAATGTGGCACTGATGCACCCTGTGGTGTCACAGGTGCTGTGTGTTTGTGTGGACAACGTGCGTGCGCACATGCTATGCATGACCTTTCCTGCAAATGTCACATGGTTCCACATTGTCCCATGTGTATCACATGTTCAATACAGGTGAGCCGTGGCAGGTTGGCCAACACCCGTACAGTGCTGTGTAGATGTACATGGCACAACACATGCATGTACAGGTGTCCATGTGTATGTGTGCAGTGCCACCACTGACGTTCATAATGGCCGCGTACGTGATGCCTACTGACATATACACAGCATCCAGGTGAACAGTAGAACTGTTGTCACATTGGGACACGTGCCAACTGATATGAACACAGGTGCAGGCAGGTACACATGTCCACAGCAGGCTACCATCAACATGGTGTGTGTACAGTGTGATGAGTTGACACACAGATATGATATGAAACCCACTGCTTAATGGTGTGATGGCAACACGTCAGCTGTGTCACTGCCATGATGCATCACAGAGATTACTGTGCAGATATTGTACATGTCATAGCAATGTATGTCCAGCAGTATGCCAGTACATAAGTGTAAATGTGACCTGTCACCATCATTATGTCTTACAGATAATGCCACGTTCCCGGCTGCCAGCCTTCAGCCGCCAGGAGGATGACGTGATTATCCCGTTGCTCCACGACAACTACGGTATACTATTCAGCCATGTGCCACAACAAGCACAGCAGCGGGACGACTTGTGGCAGGATATGCGCAGGAGGGTGAACAACGTGGGTGGCAACAACCGCACCTACCAGCAGACCCGCCAACACTGCACAGACCTAATTCGGCATGCGAAACAGCGTGCTGCCGCAATCGCCAGACAACAAGGTGGGACAGGTGGTGGGCCACCAACCCAGCCCCCACTCACACACACGGAGGAACTCCTGGCCAGTCTGGGGACACCCAGGGAACAACATGCAGAAACACTCGCTGCCATCGTGGAGGTGGGTGTCTCCCAACCAACGAGCCTGGAGCTGCCTGGTAAGTCAATCTTGCATGTGTGTATGATAACTGACGTAGGTGTGGGTGTCATAGTACACCACATAATGTACCAACACATGCCAGGTATATGGCCACACAAGCTGCATACTACAGTATGCTACGTTGTGTTTGCAGACATGTGCATAACACATGCTACCACACAGGTACATGATGTGACATGCACAGTGCTTACTGTGGCTACAGTAATGGATAATGTGTATACTGTTGTGTCGCCCCTATACAGGTACCTCTGGCGTGTCGCACAGACATGGGTCCGTCGCAGGTGAGACTGTTGCTAGTAATAGGCATGTTACACTGTATAGATATTCCCCATGTGTCCAGGTATGACATGCACACCTGGGTCTGCTCCAGTCACGGTATACAGGTTGCACCACCCGACACACACGCCACCCATGTACAGTAGATACAACCGTTAGTATACACCGGCATGACACCACATAACCCATCGGTGTGATATGTGCAGTCAGCTATGCATACAATGCTGGAGGTGTTCCACAATGGCTGCATGTGTAGTATGCATCGGTATGCCTTTGCGGTAAGCACACAGTACCACATAGTGAGCTGTGATCTGGCCAGCACACAGGTGTTACCAATGTGACCTATGCCCCTGCATTGTGTGCACACGTTGTGACATGGCACATGACATGTCCCATGCACGTGGTGTTCTGTCTGCAACATTGTCACACTATGACATGACCTACGCACGACATAGCAGACATCCACAATGTCTGCATAGCCTTCAGTAATGTGACACCTCAGACTAGTACGGGTGTATGTCACATGGGCCACCACAGAGATGTGTACATGATGCCCATCACACACAATTGTCCATGACCCAGTCAAACATGGCCATGGGTGATACCCACAGGCATGTTGCCACACAGTACATCTGCAGTGGGTAGTCACCATTGCACCCTGTCCACACATAGTGCGATCATATCTGTAGTGGACCCCCTGTACATCTGATGTGGTACACCAGACAAACGAAATGCCTGTCTGCAGCCACTGGAGGTGCCACCAATGTCTACCATATACGTGCTGTGGAACAGCATGACTGTGTTGCAGACATGGCAATGCAATGCGTCCATGTTACGCATCACACAGAAACATACCTGTGTCTTGCTGCCATGCAGTGGCACAGTGCCCGTACTCCCCACTGTACAGCTATGTACACAGCTCACACCAACCACACCTGCACAGACATCCTTGTTACACATGCATTCTATCTGTAGCCTGTACACATAACACTGCACTGTGACGTCCAGTTTGATGTGGTGCATGTGGTGGGACACCATTGTCACATGTCCAGATGTTATCGCACATGTTTGCGGTGTACATGACAAAGTGACGCCAGCCATGTGTACTGTTAACCCGCCTGTGGCCACACGGTGTATCACGATGATGCATGCAAACTACCATGAATGTGTGTACTGCAAACCTACTGAAATGACACCTGCTTGATGTAGTGTGCACCCCAGGGCAGTATGCATACTACCACTATTAATGTCTGGCCTGCATTCACTGAGCTGTGGTGTGGGAATGCTGCATGCCATCTGCAATATCACATGCATGATGTGTCTGCATGTGTGTGTGTCTGCGTGTGTGTCAGCGTGTGTGTGTGTCTCCGCATGTGTGTGTGTGTGTGTGTGTGTCTGTGTGTGTGTGTGTGTGTCTGCGTGTGTGTCTGCGTGTGTGTAATGTATCTTACAGTATGTCTTTGTATCCACAGGTGCTGTAGGTGCGTTCCCCTCCTGCGGTCCATCTGATGCTAGTGTCCCCACAGATACTAGCGGTGATGACTATATGCATGAGGCACAGGCAGGGTCGTCATGGGCAGAAGCTGTGCCATTGGTTAACATCCCACCTATGTCCCCTTCATCTCCGCACATGGTTCAGATGCCGACACATACCACATCACCGTTGCCCATAGAGGAAGGACAGTCATCGTCTGTTGGCACTGAGCAGGACTGTGTGGTGGCTACAGAAGGTGCGGGTACACACCATGTTGCCAGTGTAATGACTGGTGATGTGCCACACAGGCATGTGGCTGGTGCTGCTTGTAGGAGGAGCTCTGGTAGACATGCACCTGCCATACAGGGTGCAGCAGCTGGTATCACCAGACGCATGCTTCAGACTATAATGGCGGCACAGGCACGTGCCAAACGGCAGAACCAAGAAGGGCAGAAGCTGCAGAGGGCCGCAATCCGTTCCTTAAATGAGAACATCCAGTCATTGGCGAATGCTCAACAGCAGCTTGCCGATGTTCTGGATAGGAGATTAGGTGAGATGGTTGGAATCCTCGACCGAGGCATGTCAATCCATGAGCGTGAGCTGTCTGTGCTGGAACACCTGGTAGGGGTGAGGCGTAGGACACGTGGCCGTAGGCCAGCAACACCACCTAGTGCAGGTCGACGTGTGCATGCCACCTCTCATGCCCACTCACACAGTGCTGGTAGCAGCAGCAGTGCAGCTGGTGCTACACCAATCACACCAGGACACAGCAGGCCACGGACGCGTGGCCCTGGCTGGTCCCAGCGTGGACACGGTTCCAGCGGACATGTGTCATTGGAGAGTGGCCACTCCATACCTCCACCCGGTAGTGCCCGTGCGACCCCAGGCAGGCACGGGTCACATGGTCGCAGGCGGACACAGTGAGCCGCATAACCTGCACTGTACAGTCTGGGGCTGCTAAGTATACCCTGTGTAGGCATCACAGATGGCTGAACTGTGTACACACATACCCACACACAGCAGATACAACTGTAGGGCTCCACCACATCCACATGCATACTGCACAGTCATGCCCAGTAAATGCACCGGCCCTTACACACACACATGATGTCATCCATTGGTACAGCCTATGCCCCTGGCACACATATCACCCTGTGCATATGATGAAGCCTCTGCCGCAGCACCGTTTTCCACACCATCGGTGCACGGTTATGCAAACATATTCTGATGCACAGGGTGGACAAGATAGTGAGAGGTGTATGTGATACCTGTGTCCGCATAGTGCGCGATGTGTATGTTGCAGTGGTTGTGTATGACAGGTGACAGGTGCGTATGTGACGTGGGTTGTGTACCAACATCATGCAGCAGACATACCATGTAGTGCATGTGCAGCAAACATTGATCTGTGTACACGGTATGCGTGGTGGTTACATGTGTAGCACCATGTTGGTTCTGTTAACCTGTATGCCAAATATGGTGTACTTGCATGTGCCTACTGGGAGCACTGTTATCAGTCCCCCACGTGTAGCTGTGGGTTACCCACAGGCACATCTGGCAATATCAGCATACCACAGGTACCCGCAACCTGCATGGACCCCTACATAGGTACATAGGCGCATAGGTACATACCAGCCTATGTGCCCTATGGCATGTGTAAGCCTAGCCAGAGTGTGTGTGGCTGTCACGACCCCTTAGGATGAGGATACTACATCCATCGGTCTGCTGTCCCTCTGTCCAGCAGTGACACAGAGATGATGCCTGGCGCATACCTACGATCACACATCCACACATCAGGATTACTCTTGGACAAAGTCAGTCAGTGGCTCTGCTTCACATGGGCTGGGAATCCTTTCCATGTTGTAGGGGGTCTCTGGGTGATGACCCTGTCCCCCTAGCACGTCCTATTTATGTCCGTGTTGAGGTTTCTGTCAGTTGCTTCTGTGCGTGTGTTTGCTTGGAGCCTAGGAGGTGGAACATGTCCATGTCACCCAGGTCAGACATGGCTGTGTATGTCAGGCACAGATCACCTCAGAGCAGACGGGCTGAGAAGGTATACAGCCGGAGTCCCCTCGGTCGGGCAGCATGTGACACATGTCTCAGCACCTTTATCCCTGTGTTGTGGAATGTTTGTGGTCCTTCCGAGTGCTGCAGGTGTCAGGTTAGGTACATCCCAGATGTGGAGTTGTACGCAATCATTGGTCTGATGTGTGAAGAGTACAGGGGTACAATGAACTCCCCTGATGTGGATGTGAATCCCTTCATGACCAGGTGGCCACAGTGGAATGTCTTCCCAACCACATTGGCAATGTGAGTGTCGACAGAGGTTACCGACAGGTTTGGTACCCATGTCCCTGATCACGTCCACCATTTTTAATGGATTACCACCTAAATGGTAAGTCGGGGTGAACATGTCTTTTCCACTGGGTAGGTCTACACCTTCCCTGGCATGTAGCATCAGGCCATGGCTCTGGCACCAGTTATCCATTTCTATGAGACCCCAGGTGGATGTCCGTGTCTGATGGGGTGTTGAGTATGGTGGCCGGTGTGCAGTCATCTGCATATCTTGTTTGCCACAATCCCCCTATGTTTGCATGCACATTGGAAAGTTGAATGCCGAACAGGAGGGGGCCCAGGACTGAGCCCTGTGGGCCACCACTCGAGACCAGCTTGGAGTCTGACATGGCACCAGGAACACAAACCCTGTGTGGTGTGACCTCCATCCAGTTGGCAAACCATCGTGTGACATATGTCTCCACATGTACGCTGGTGAGCCTTTCCATGATGCCCATGTGGAGTGTGGTTTGAACGCTCCCGCCAGGTCATGGTAGTCTGTGCAAACCGACGTACCCCATCAATGGCCTTAGTGTCCCCTCCAGACAGGTCGAGCAGGTTTTGGAGGCAGGATCTGCCCTTGACTAAGTCGATGTGGGTATGTTCCGGTATTGGCTGTACACCAATGACTCTATTTATGGGCTCCAGTATGGACCTCCCCACAGCTTTGCAGACAAGGCTTGTCAAGCTGATAGGGCAGGGATGTCTACAGTCCATAAGAGCACTACCCTGGTGTAGTGGGACCACAGTTGCCGTATGTCATCCATCGGGGACGTAGCCCGTAGTAAGCCTAAGATGAAACAGCGGCCTTATGTGCGGGGTGAGGGCCTCAATGAGGTTGTGTAGCACACAGCCAGGGACACCATCTGGTCCCATTGATGCTGTGTTCACCGCTTAACAGATATCAGCTCTCTCCTGGGTATACGGGATGTTTGGGAGGCTAGCCTCTGGTGGGATGGATACGTCCCCTCCTGGGGGGGGGGAGGGAGGGTAGATGTATGCATGGAACATGTCCGCTGGTTTGTTGACAATGTCTGTGGGTTCAGTGATCATTGTACCATTCTGGAGTAATTCTGGGCATGACTGTGTGCTCCCACCCATGTTCCTACCACAGCTAAGGAAGGCCCTATGGTTGTCTTATGTGTTCGTTAAAGTACCACTCCCACAGGTGGCCTTGGAAGATTGTATGAGTGATCGTATGTTAACGCCGGTATTAATCAGTGATGCCTTCCCTGGTACTGATATTGGTCTGTCATGTATTAGCTCCAACTCTTGTTGTACGGTTTGTCAATGGCTGGGGTCCACCAGACCATGTGCCTGCCTTCGGTGGAAAAGGTCCTGATGTTATCAGGATCGCTTGGTGCAGACATTCCTGGGGGTGCTCATAGAAGGCATTTGTAAGGGTTTCAGCAGTGTGGCCTGTGTTTACCACTGGCATGGAGGCCTTGTAGGGTACCACACCGGTCGTATGATGTGTGTGGTTCACTGTGGAGAGGTCATCACTGTGGTCTCCCATGCCGGTGTTGGGTGCAGGATGCGGATCTCCAGTGGGTTCACTATACGGTCTGACATCACCAATGAGGGATGTACATCCTGTGTGGAGCATATCGTCCCCATGTGTGATG
Source organism: Protopterus annectens (assembly GCF_019279795.1). Classification (NCBI taxonomy): domain Eukaryota; kingdom Metazoa; phylum Chordata; order Ceratodontiformes; family Protopteridae; genus Protopterus; species Protopterus annectens. The sequence continues at coordinate 1,340,672,170 of NC_056733.1, forward strand.
ATCAGAACTAGTATACGTCCCCCCCATGTGGGTATGGTGCATGGTTGTTCCACAGCATTCAGGTGTATGAACACCTGGGACCTTTGGTGTAGGGTGTTGTGTCCTGTGTAATGTTCCCGGTCTATGTATGGATGGTTGATGCCACCCAATATGACGGTGTTGTGAGAGCATTCACACTCACCAGTGTCTTCAGGAATGCTGTGCAGGTATCCTGGGTTTGGGAGGGTAGTCTGTAGCATGCAACAAACTGTAGGGCAGTCTTACCCATGGTTAATTGCACCTGGATATTCCCCGCTGCTACGTGCATCTCTGGCTACATGGAGGTGTGTGTACCCTTCATGGAAATGGAGACTCCCCCTCCTTCTGTGTTAGGTCCGGGTTATGGTCCTGAACGCGTGATGTGGGGTATGACCCAATAGTGCTGGTGTGCTCTCAGCAGCCCTGATCAATGTTTCAGTCACAGCACTGACATTGATGTCCTCCATACTGAGGAGGGCATTTGAGGGTGTGCAGCTTGGCCATAGACCACTGGCAGTGAGCAGTATTACCCTGTGTGTTCTCCAGGTTTGTAGTGTAGGGTGGTAGGTTTATCATTCCAGCCGTGCCTGCAGTGGGCACTGTGGGAGTGGCAGGTGCCTTAGCCAAACCCTTGAAGACCAGGGGCAACAGGTGCGAGCCATACCATCCAAAGGGGCATGGCGTGCCAAGCATGTCATCCCAGGTATGAGGAATCTGGATCCCCTCAGACTGACACTGGTAACCAGGCACATTATCAAGGGTGACCACTTTGAGCCAGTATAGTGGCATCATACTTGATGAGGGTGGGATACTGCCCAGGGTCAGGGACATGCCGGCCTGGGCTACACAATCTGAGTGGCCCTCTATGTCTCCTTTAATGTATCCCAGGGTGGTATGTCTCCAGTCATTGACACCAGCATGGGCAATGACCGCGTCGTACCTGTACATGCTGCGGAGTGACCTGAGTGCATGTGTTATGTGGCGATTCCAGCGTCCGGCAGGCAGCCTACTGTGATCATTCCCTTGTTCAGTCTGGTGGGTGGGACGTCGGTGTGTCTGACAGTGGCATCACCCATTACAGGTGTGTCTGGCAGTGTGTGTGTTGCCTTTGGGGCTCTGACAGTTTAGCACACTGACGTTGAGAACTATGTGTTGCATGTCCTATGTCTTGTGGAGGCAGTTGCTTGTGTGTCTGCTTCAGAGGGCTCGTTAGGTTCGTGACATGTCTTAACAGTGCCTCCAGGTATGTCTTAGTGTGTTCATGTGTTTGATTAGCATTTGCGATAGTCACATGTGACACTGGGTATGTGGTGTGCATGGTGTCCTTCCCCTCCCGCGTGGTCTTGCCGGTCATGGTGTGAGAGAGCACAGCCCCCTGTCTGGCTATATAGTTGCGTCTGTCACATGTATTATGTTCATTGGGGGAGGTGCGGCTTGTCCGTGTCCATGCGGCACCTGTAACAGTGGCCAGGATGCCCAGATTCACCATCTGAACAGGAGAGGTCGCTAGCAATTGACCCTTCGACATGCCAGAGAACGTGAATGCATTTGCTGTGTAACCAGGTCAGAAGGCACCTATAGGGAAGTGGGTACACAAGGGGGTTCTAGGCCAGTGTAGTACTCCATTTAGTATACATGTACTTTACCTATGTAGGAATACTATGGGAGCAGGTGCAGAGCTCTTGTGATATAGAGAACAGACAGTCGGGATTGCAAGAAGAGAGGCCATACACATAAACCTGCAGAGCATGGAGCACGGAGCCGGATACAGTGTAACGTTGCTTACACGGTACATGATGCACATGTCCACACATATACTGCACCTGACGCCTGTGGTCGGTGCCACAGGCTACGGTGGACAGAGACATCACATACATGGCATGACACAGTACAGGTATGGTGACATTCTGCAGGTGTCGTACACAGTGTGCTGGCTACTGACCGCAGGTGTCACCTGTCAGCTGTGGTGCACGGTGTTCGACAGTCGGATGCTGTACCGGTACAGGAATATGCCCGCATTCGCGGTACGTACACCTCTATGGCACACACACCATTGTGTGCAGATGGGGACACCTGTCTGTGTGGTCAGCACCCTCACAAGACAATGCACCGATGCGCCATGTCACAGGGGGTGGTCATGCACAGGTGGCCAGTAAGGCTCACAGGTATGGCAATGACAGGGCTGTACAATGCAGCACCAGTACGGGATGGTCACCCTGTGTGGTCAGTGTCCAGTCACAACACTATATCTGCATGCACCCTCTCAACAGGCAGCAGACATACACACATGTTGACACACTGACATGGTGGTGGCCACACATGTCTACACGGAGGGATGACGTGTTGCATGTACTACACCATCCACATCGATGCACCCCACACTGAGGTAGGTACAGATTTCTACCATGGTGTACAGTGATGTGTGGCACGTGGCACATAGTCCCCCCGATCTGTGGCATACATGGGCACACATTCCTGCACACATGTTGGTGCTAGGAATGCCACACCCACTACATGGGATTTGTGCAGGCGTGCAGCGGTATGTGGTGCATCCTGCATACTACCACTGTATCTGGCAGCAGTGCCAATATCTGCACTTGGGAGGTGGTAGGGGTTACAGTGGCAATGTGACATATGGTCGATCACGCATGGCCGATGGGTATGCATCATGGCAGTGCTGTCATGTAAAGGCGACATAGCAGACTGTATGCACATGGCAGGGTAGGATGGTGTGTGACACACCTGTGACCAGCACCTGCACACATGCATGTGGACAGGTGTTTAAACAAATGGTGTACACACAGACTGCCATGCGTGCTGTTACTATGCCACCATATGACGGCCCCCATGATGGGTATGCATGTGGGAGGGGGTTGCAACTGTGTTACGGACACCGGACACCGCTCCTGCATGGCTGCACCGTGCACAGTACACGTGTCACATGTATCCCCTGTTGCCATGTGTGTATGCATTGCTACATTGTGACATGTGTGTCAACATACATGGAACATGTACTGTGGTATGGTATCACAGCTGTCACAGGCAAACTGTACAAGGGTATGTGTCCCAGTGAACACCGCTACACCCTGTAGGGGGTGCATACCACAGACATGTGTCCGCCTTCCCTTCGTGTGTGTATTACCGCGTACGCCTGTGTTATGCATGTGGTACATCACAGGCTTCGTATGTGTCCTGCGTGCAGTCCATGCACACAGCCAGGAAACCACATATGTGACATATCCGGACATTGTTTCACTGTGGTACAGCTGCAGTCATGTGTCATACCTGTGTCAGGCCCGTGGTATGTGTGGAGCACGCCTGTCCGTGTATACCAGTACGGGTGGACTACATCACACCTGTGGGATCATTGATAGTACATGTGTACTCTGCATGGACGACACCGCCACATAGTCTTCTGGACATATGTCACATGCAGTTGCTGGACCGTGATGCATACTGCTGCACCGATGACATTGTGCTGGCATAGCAGCTACAGTGTTCACTACGGTGTGTACATGTTCAGCCTGCACCCGTGACACCTGTGCTGTCATCTGTGTGTGTACGTGTGACTGCTTGTGTGTCCACCCTGTGCATGTGTACGGGTTTACCTGGCCGTGACTTGCGGTGTGTGCACTGCCTGCATGCCGGACGGCGCGTAGCACATACTACGTGTGTGAGCACGGCCGGGTTGCTGTTGTGTGGGTGGACACACACTACGGTCCACATTCTGCCTTCCATGCCGTCGCCCCATGTGTATGCATGTCTGCACTGTGCCGATTCTAAGTGTCTGAGCATGCCCAGTAAGCAGCTGTGTAGATGGACACACATTACAGTGCACACCGTGCCCGTCTGCGTTGATACCCCGTGTGCATGCCTGTTTCCCCTTCGCAACTGCCACGTCTGTGGCATGGCCGGGTTGCTGTTGTGTGGGTGGACACACACGATGGTCCACATTCTGCCTCCCATGCCGTCGCCCCATGTGTATGCAAGTTTGCACTGTGCCGATTCTAAGTGTCTGAGCATGCCCAGTAAGCAGCTGTGTAGATGGACACACAGTACAGTGCACACCGTGCCCATCTGCATTGATACCCCGTGTGCATGCCTGTTTCCCTTCGCAACTGCCATGTCTGTGGCATGGCCGGGTTGCTGTTGTGTGGGTGGACACACGCTGGTGCACATTCTGCCTCCCATGCCGTCGCCCCATGTGTATGCAAGTCTGTACTGTGCCGATTCTAAGTGTCTGAGCATGCCCAGTAAGCAGCTGTGTAGATGGACACACAGTACAGTGCACACCGCCCGCCTGCATTGATACCCGTGTGCATGCCTGTTTCTTCGCAACTGCCACGTCTGTGGCATGGCCGGGTTGCTGTTGTGTGGGTGGACACACACGGTCCACATTCTGCCTCCCATGCCGCCCCCCATGTATGCAAGTCTGCACTGTGCCGATTCTAAGTGTCTGAGCATGCCCAGTAAGCATCTGTGTAGATGGACACACAGTAAAGTGCACTCCGCGGCCGTCTGCGTTGATACCCCGTGAGCATGTCTGTCTCCACTTCGCAACCGCTAGGTGTCAGAGGCATGGCCAGTACACCATTCGGGGGTACACACTACAGTCGGCACCGATGTCTGCTACTAGGTGTGTAGCCATGGCCAATGACATCCTGCATAGCCATGGTGACCATCCAGGTGACTCATATGTGGCTGTTATGCCACAATGGCTGCCTACATCCTGCACGCCGGATGCCCTCTCATAGGGTATACTGTATGTGGTGCATCCCGTATTCATGTTGTGATGTACTGCTCCGTAGTTGGTTGGTATTCCCGACTGCAGCACTACCGTGTTACTGTACGGCCACCTTGGGATGGTAACAGGCTGTGTGACTGCGCACTCTGTCTTCATTCCCATCGGCCGCCTTGCCTCTGCAGATGATACCACCCACCTAGGGGTATGCCTCCTGACAGTGCTGTGCTCAGTAATCTCGGTAGTGCATTCTGTAAATGCATCATGCTGTAGTGAGTTCATGTAGGTAGGCGTAGGTTCGACTCCCGGCCCTTCCCTGTGTGTGTGTGTGTGTGTTTCCAGCTGCCTCTGCAGATAAACATGCTTTTAGATGCTTCGCAAAACATACCTTGGCTATTGTCAGCTATTCCTTTACGGGTGATGTCACCCGCCTAGAAGTATGCCTCTGACAGCGCTGTGCTCAGTAATCTCGGTAGCGCGTTCTGTAAATGCATCATGCTGTAGTGAATTCATGTAGGTAGGCGTAGGTTCGACTCCCGGCCCTTCCCTGTGTGTGTGTGTTTCCAGCTGCCTCCGCAGATGAACATGCTTTTAGATGCTTCGAAACACATACCTTGGCTATTGTCAGCTATTCCTTTACGGGTGATGTCACCCGCCTAGAAGTATGCCTCTGCCAGCGCTGTGCTCAGTTATCTCGGTAGCGTGTTCTGTAAATGCATCATGCTGTAGTGAATTCATGTAGGTAGGCGTAGGTTCGACTCCCAACCCTTCCCTGTGTGTGTGTGTTTCCAGCTGCCTCTGCAGATAAACATGCTTTTAGACGCTTCGCAACACATACCTTGGCTATTGTCAGCTATTCCTTTACGGGTGATGTCACCCGCCTAGAAGTATGCCTCTGACAGCGCTGTGCTCAGTAATCTCGGTAGCGCGTTCTGTAAATGCATCATGCTATAGTGAATTCATGTAGGTAGGCGTAGGTTTGATTCCCGGCCCTTCCCTATGTGTGTGTGTTTGTGTGTGTTTCCAGCTGCCTCTGCAGACGAACATGCTTTTAGACGCTTCGCAACACATACCTTGGCTATTGTCAGCTATTCCCTTACGGGTGATGTCACTCACCTAGAAGTATGCCTCTGACAGCGCTGTGCTCAGTAATCTCGGTCGCGCGTTCTGTAAATGCATCATGCTGTAGTGAATTTGTCTAGGTAGGCGTAGGTTCAACTCCCGGCCCTTCCCTGTGTGTGTGTCTGTGTGTGTGTGTGTTTCCAGCTGCCTCTGCAGATGAACATGCTTTTAGACGCTTTGCAGCACATACCTTGGCTATTGTCAGCTATTCCCTTACGGGTGATGTCACCCGCCTAGAAGTATGCCTCTGACAGCACTGTGCTCAGTAATCTCAGTGGCTCATTCTGTAAATGCATCATGCTGTAGTGAATTCATGTAGGTAGGCGTAGGTTCGACTCCCGGCCCTTCCCTGTGTGTATGTGGGGTGTGTGTGTTCACAGCTTCCCTAGTAGAGTGTAGTTATTTTAGACGCTTGGCAGCACATACCTTGGCTATGGCAACACATACCTTGGCTATCGGCGACTATTCCTTTACGGATGTTGTCACCCACCTGGACATGTGCCTCTGATGGTGCTGTGTTCGGTGGTCCACGTAGCGCGTTCCATACTGTTGTGCGGTTGGGTATGTGGGGGTGTGGTCAATCACCATGCCTGCTACATGTGTGTGTGTGTCTATGCTCCCAGCTGCATGGGTTCATAGGGTATGGCTTTAGAGTTTCCGCAGAACACTCATATCCTGCCGCCATCCCTGTGTTTGTGAATGGTGAGACGCAGCTCGTGGACTGCCTGTGTGCCTGCTGTGGTTGGCGACCTCCGTAGCGTTCTCCACGTGCACCCTGCTATGGTGTGGTGGGTGGTGCTGTGTATTACACTCACGGGCTTGCCACATGTGTCCGTCTGTATCTCTGTCGTTGTATAGCTACATACCTATGTTGTGCCCATAGCGCTGCTCTTGCATGGACAGCTGTCTGTCCCATGTATCGCATATTTGCACGGCTGACACATAGAACTGTGGTACGATGCATATCCACTCATTGTCCATGCAACGTCCGTATTCCAGAACACCCAAGAGACATCTGCTGGATATCGTGGCAGACAGCTATCCTTGCTGTACTGACACTGTACCCGTACACGCCATAAACCTTGTGTGTAATTGCCTATTTATGGTGTGTGTATGTCTAACTGTGCTGTATGCATGGTCGTGTGTGTGTGTCCCGCTATAGCCATCTGTGCAGGTGTCGCCACTATGGGTAATCCTTGTGGACCGCTGTTTCATGTGCACTTCTGCACATACCTGCAGACCGTACTACCCCTCCTACGGCAGCGGCCTTAGATCGACCGCTGCCCTAGACTATAGGGCTCCATGGCGCCCACCAGCACAACACATGGTGCCCCCATCCTGGTATACCTACATGACATACCTACTAGACAGGTGGCCCTACTAGTGCGGCGCCCTAGGCAGCCGCAGGATTGGCGTATGCCTACGGCCGGCTATGAGCACATCACAAGGCATACGTCTACATTCAGTGTTTTACGAAGGCTAGGTTATAATACCAGAGGGGGGGCCTCATCAACTATGCTTTGGAATGCGGATTTAGATGGGTTATTGGCTGGAGGGTTGACCACACACCAGGGCTGACTGATTAAACACTGATGAATCTGCTTTTGAGAAGCAGGTGGCTTAAACCCCCGTAACAGGAATGTAGTTTAGGTACAGATATACAGTTAACACACATTAGTCCACTCTTTCAGTTGTGTACCACTGTATTACATTGATATGATATGCATATCTTCTATATATATTGTTAGATCTTTGATTGATGGGTATTAGGCATAGTACAATATATAATACATGTGTTAATAGGATGTTTTTGTAGATGTTAATATATGTGTGTGTAGTTAACATGGCGTCTGTGCTTTATATGCTGTGGTTACATGTTCATTGTTTGCTGAGGAAGTAACCAATGAAAGTGTAAGGGGGGATATTTAAAGCCTGGATGCTTTTATGTTATGTGTAAGTCTGACGGAGCCTATGGGTGAAAGCGCTTACATGTCTATGAAGGAACCTTTGTATACCATTTGTGACCTGTCCTGGACAATGTCTACGTTGACTGTTTCATCTACCTATGTGTGTTTTGGATTGTGTGCCATAAGGTGCCAGCGATTCTTTGATGTTGATTAGGTGTATTCCATGGTCAATTGACATTAATCCTATTAATTCACTGAAGGATGTTCTTCATAAGTGGGAACACCATAGTTTGACCATCCTATGACCTTCCTAGCTGACGTTGTTATTGTGCCATTGGTATGTGTTCCACAGGTCGCCCATTTGTTCCGCGGTATGGAAGCGAGTGATCCCCATTTTGGTGCTGGCAGATTGAGTGCTGTGTACGTCGGTATTCACACGGCGGTCTGACTTTGTATGGGGAGTGTCTACTGTAGTCCCTATGTGTATTTCCTGTGTTATGCCTTACTGCAGCTGTGTGATTCCACCAGGTTTGCAGTTATGGGTGCCATCTTGGTCGTACGCTTGTCCATCCATGGTAATTGCCTACTGGACACTGGTATAGGGCAGTACACATTACACACCTGCATTTGGCATTCTCCGGTGGATGATTTGCATTATTAGTGGGGAGTAAGGCATGTGCTATACCCACATCCCTCCCACGGGGCGGGACAATGGATTATCTGCCAAACAACACTGAGCCCCATTTCTGCATACCCAGGATCCCATGGCTGCAACCCTCGACGGTGCCCATTACACATCCGTCATGTGTGCGGGAATGGGATGTGGACGCACTTCTATGGACTCTACAATCTGGGGATTTCTGTTCATATGTCCTGCATTTCATGGACACTTGTCATCAACCTTGAACACGATGGTGGTGCATATGTCTGGCTGTGCTGTAGTCACGGCTGTCAGTTCTTCTGGGTCTCTCGATCGCAGCTGGTTGACATTGCATACGGATGAATTTTTGGGTCCTACAATGGACACCAATGTGCATATGTAAAGTGTAGAACTTGTTGGACTGTGTCCATCTGGCCAGTGGGTTTGACTGCTGCTGTATGTTCCCCAATCGCGGATGTCTGTTTGACTACCCATATTATGTAGTGCTACGTTAACCAGGTTTTTCTAAACTGAACCCAAATGGTGTAAATCCAATGATGCAGGCTAACAAATGCTTTAACTAATCCTCAGATGTCCCATTAGGAAATTACCGCCACAGTATTGTCAAAATAACACAACCAAAACATGTAGATCCTATTAATTCATTGAAGGATGTTCTTTATAAGTGTGAACGCCATAGTTTACAGATCCTATGACCTTCCTAGTTGACGTTGTTGGTGTGCCATTAGTATGTGTTCCGCAGGTCGCCCATTTGTTCCGCAGTATGGTAGCGAGTGATCCCCATTTTCTTGCTGGCAGATTGAGTGCTATGTATGCCGGTATTCGCACGGCGGTCTGACTTTGTATGGGGAGTGTGTACTGTAGTCCCCATCTGTATTTCCTGTGTTATGCCTTACTGCAGCTGTGTACTTCCACCAGGTTTGCAGTTATGGGTGCCATCTTAGTCGTACGTTTGTCCATCCATGGGAATTGCCTACTGGACACTGGTATAGGGCTGTACTAATTTCACAGCTGCATTTAGCATTCTCCGGTGGATGATTTGCATTATTGGTGGGGAGTAAGGCATGTGCTATACCCACATCCCTCCCACGGGGCGGGACAATGGATTATCTGCCAAACAACACCGAGCCCCATTTCTGCATACCCACGATCCCATAGCTGCAGCCCTCGACGGTACCCATTACACATCCTTCATGTGTGCAGGACTGGGATGTGGATGCACTTCTATGGACTCGACCATCTGGGGATTTCTGCTCATATGTCCTGCATTTCATGGACACTTGTCATCAACCTTAAACACGCTGGTGGTGCATATGTCTAGCTGTGCCGTAGTCACGGCTGTTACACTTTCAGCGTCGCCGATCCATCTGGTATCTATTGCATAGGGTTAAATTTTTGGGTCCTACAATGGACACCAATGTGCATATGTAAAGTGTAGAACTTGTTGGACTGTGTCCATCTGGCCAGTTGGTTTGACTGCTGCTGTATGTTCCCCAATCACGGATGTCTGTTTGACTACCCATATTATGTAGTGCTACGTAAACCGGGATTGTCTAAACTGAACCCAAATGGTGTAAATCCAATGATGCAGGCTAACAGATGCTTTAACTAATCCTCAGATGTCCCATTAGGAAATCTCCGCCTCTGTATTGTCACAATCTCACAACCAACACATGTAGATCCTATTAATTCATTGAAGGATGTTCTTTATAAGTGGGAACGCCAAAGTCTGAACATCCTATGACCTTCCGAGTAGATGTTGTTGGTGTGCCATTAGTTATGTGTTCCGCAGGTCGCCCATTTGTTCCGCAGTATGGAAGCGGGTGATCCCCATTTTCTTGCTGGCAGATTGAGTACTGTGTACGCCGGTATTCGCACGGCGGTCTGACTTTGTATGGGGAGTGTGCACTGTAGTCCCTATGTGTATTTCCTGTGTTATGCCTTATTGCAGCTGTGTAATTCCACCCGGTTTGCAGTTATGGGTGCCATCTTGGTCGTACGTTTGTCCATCCATGGGAATTTTCCTACTGGACACTGGTATAGGGCTGTACACATTTCACAGCTGCATTTAGCATTCTCCGGTGGATGATTTGCATTATTAGTGGGGAGTAAGGCATGTCCTATACCCACATCCTTCCCACGAGGCGGGACAACGGATTATCTGCCAAACAACACCGAGCCCCATTTCTGCATACCCACGATCCCATAGCTGCAACCCTCGACGGTACCCATTACACATCCTTCATGTGTGCGGGACTGGGATGTGGACGCAATTCTATGGACTCGGGACTCTGGGGATTTCTGTCCATATGTCCTGCATCTCATGGACACATGTCATCAACCTTACACACGCTGGTGGTGCATATATCTAGCTGTGCCGTAGTCACAGCTGTCGCTTCTGGAAGGACGATTACAGCTGTATGATGTTCCATAGTAATCAATTTTTGGGTCCTACAATGGACACCAATGTGCATGTGTAAAGTGTAGAACTTGTTGGACTGTGTCCATCTGGCCGGTGGTTTTGACTGACCTTCCTAGTTGACGTTGTTGGTGTGCCATTAGTATGTGTTCCACAGGTCGCCCATGTGTTCCGCAGTATGGCAGCGAGTGATCCCCATTTTGGTGCTGGCAGATTGAGTGCTGTGTACGCCGGTATTCGCACGGCGGTCTAACCTTGTATGGGGAGTGTCTACTGTAGTCCCTATCTGTATTTCCTGTGTTATGCCTGACTGCAGCTGTGTAATTCCACCAGGTCTGCAATTATGGGTGCCATGTTGGTCGTACCCTTGTCCATCCATGGGAATTGCCTACTGGACACTGTTATAGGGCTGTACACATTTCACACCTGCATTTAGCATTATCCGGTGGATGCTTTGCATTATTAGTGGGGAGTGAGCCATGTGCTATACCCACATCCCTCCCACGGGGCGGGACAACGGATTTTCTGCCAAACAACACCAAGCCCCATTTCTGCATACCCAGGATCCCATGGCTGCAACCCTCGACGGTACCCATTACACATCCTTCATGTGTGCGGGACTGGGATGTGGATGCACTGCTATGGACTCGGGACTCTGGGGATTTCTGTCCATATGTCCTGCATTTCATGGACACATGTCATCAACCTTAAACACGCTGGTGGTGCATATATCTAGCTGTGCCGCAGTCACGGCTGTCGCTTCTTCTGGAAGGACGATAACAGCTGTATGATATTCCATGGTAATCAATTTTTGGGTCCTACAATGGACACCAATGTGCATGTGTAAAGTGTAGAACTTGTTGGACTGTGTCCATCTGGCCAGTGGTTTTGACTGACCTTCCTAGTTGACGTTGTTGGTGTGCCATTAGTATGTGTTCCACAGGTCGCCCATTTGTTCCGCAGTATGGCAGCGAGTGATCCCCATTTTGGTGCTGGCAGATTGAGTGCTGTGTACGCCGGTATTCGCACGGCGGTCTAACCTTGTATGGGGAGTGTCTACTGTAGTCCCTATCTGTATTTCCTGTGTTATGCCTGACTGCAGCTGTGTAATTCCACCAGGTCTGCAATTATGGGTGCCATGTTGGTCGTACGCTTGTCCATCCATGGGAATTGCCTACTGGACACTGGTATAGGGCTGTACACATTTCACACCTGCATTTAGCATTCTCCGGTGGATGATTTGCATTATTAGTGGGGAGTAAGGCATGTGCTATACCCACATCCCTCCCACGGGGTGGGACAACGGATTTTCTGCCAAACAACACCGAGCCCCATTTCTGCATACCCAGGATCCCATGGCTGCAACCCTCGACAGTGCCCATTACACATCCTTCATGTGTGCGGGACTGGGATGTGGACGCACTTCTATGGACTCGACAATCTGGGGATTTCTGTTCATATGTCCTGCATTTCATGGACACTTGTCATCAACCTTAAACACGCTGGTGGTGCATATGTCTAGCTGTGCCGTAGTCATGGCTGTCGCTTCTTCTGGGTGGAATGGCAGCAGCTGGATGATATAGCGTACGGATCAATTTTTGGGGTCCTACAATGGACACCAATGTGCATTTGTAAAGTGTAGAACTTGTTGGACTGTGTCCATCTGGCCAGTGGGTTTGACTGCTGCTGTATGTTCTCCAGTCGCGGATGTCTGTTTGACTACCCGTATTATGTAATGCTACGAAAACCAGGTTATTCAGAACTCAAAACAAATGGTGTACATCCAATGATGCAGGTTAGTGACTGCTTTCAATAATCCTCAGAAGGCACAATAGGAAATATCCGCCACTATATTGTCAAAATAACACCACCAAAACATGTAGATCCTCTATTTATTCATTGACAGATGTTCTTTATAAGTGGGAACGCCATAGTTTAACCATCCTATGACCTTCCTAGTTGACGTTGTTGGTGTGCCATTAATATGTGTTCCACAGGTCGCCCATTTGTTCCGCAGTATGGAAGCGAGTGATCCCCATTTTCTTGCTGGCAGATTGAGTGCTGTGTACGCCGGTATCCGCACTGCGGTCTGACTTTGTATGGGGAGTGTGTACTGTAGTCCCTATGTGTATTTCCTGTGTTATGCCTTACTGCAGCTGTGTAATTCCACCAGGTTTGCAGTTATGGGTGCCATCTTGGTCGTACGCTTGTCCATCCATGGGAATTGCCTACTGGACACTGGTATAGGGCTGTACACATTTCACACCTGCATTTAGCATTCTCCGGTGGATGATTTGCATTATTAGTGGGGAGTAAGGCATGTGCTATACCCACATCCTCCCACGGGTGGGACAACGGATTTTCTGCCAAACAACACCGAGCCCCATTTCTGCATACCCAGGATCCCATGGCTGCAACCCTCGATGGTGCCCATTACACATCCTTCATGTGTGCGGACTGGGATGTGGACGCAGTTCTATGGACTCGACGATCTGGGGATTTCTGTTCATATGTCCTGCATTTCATGGACACTTGTCATCAACCTTAAACACGCTGGTGGTGCATATGTCTAGCTGTGCCGTACTCACGGCTGTCGCGTCTTCTGGTGGAACGGTGACGGCTGGATGGAATTCTGTACGGATCAATTTTTGGGTCCTACAATGGACACCGATGTGCATATGTGAAGTGTAGAACTTGTTGGACTGTGTCCATGTGGCCAGTGGTTTTGACTGCTGCTGTATGTTCCCCATTCGCGGATGTCTGTTTGACTACCCATATTATGTAGTGCTACGAAAACCAGCTTTTTCAAAAATGAAACCAAATGGTGTGCATCCAGAGATGCAGGTTAACAACTGCTTTAAATAATCCCCAGAAGTCCCAATAGGGAAGTATCGCCACTTTATTGTCAGAATGACACCATCATAACAGGTAGATCACAAGCACTTTTGCCCGGTCTTACTGGGCATTATCAAGTGTAATTAGCAGTAACATATAACTAAATACATAATAATACATATTTTAATAATGAGGTTAATACTATGTTATTTGGCCAATAGCTTCTGCTATTGTCATACAATGCTGTGGGTGGTGCCGGTTACCATACATATGGCTTTCTCATAAGCCGACTTCACATTTCTAAACACTAGTGTGGCCTCCTTTAAGGCCCCTGAGCCAGTGGTGAACATTACTCAAGCCACTGCATCACTTACATATGCCTTCTACCAGCACCTACAGGACTGCATGGATCAGGCAATCCCTTACCCAACTGTGGGTCTTTGTACCAATGCCAAGCATCCAGTGTGGTGTACCCCAGCCATACACAAGCTCTACAACGGGAGGAGGTAGCTACTACAAGACAGTGCAGACTCCTTGTGAGGTATGACACCCTTGCTCATTATATGTGAAGGACTACAAGCTCTCATGACATCATCCGGGCAGGTCCCACAGATATGTCACCAAGGACTCGACAGACAATCATACGGCCTTCTTTAGCTATGTTGGACACCTGGGAGGAAACTCCCAGATATGCTCTGACTGGGTTCACAATGATGTGAGGTTTACTGAACATACACACATTGCCAACATACTGGTTGACAGATTCGGTGAAGACATCTCCACCCCCTCCCCCCCACATGGAGAGATGTCTGTACCATAAGATTGTGGCCCCCGAATGTTCTGTAACGCACAGGTGGGACATGCTCTCTCCAAGGTAGTGAACTCAGCATCCATGGGACCGGATGGTGTCCCGGCTGTGTACTCCGTGATCTCATTGAGGAATTAGACCCACAGTTAGGACAGCTGTGTAATCTTAGCCTCACCTTGGGTAACGTACCGAAGTTGCGGCGCACGGCGACTGTAGTCCCACTTCACAGGGGCAGTGCCTCCACTGACCCTGGTTATTACCATCCCATTAGCTTGAGAAGCCTTATCTTCAAAGACATGGGGAAGGAACATACTGGAGCTCATAGATGATGACATAGGGGACCTGCATACTTTGCATCCAACCCAGTTTGGCTTGGTCAAGGGCAGATCATGCATTTAAAACTTGGTTGATGTTTTAGGAACACTCACCGAGGCCATTGATGAGGGTCAGGCAGTCCATACAGCCTACCTCGACCTGGCAAAGGCCTTCAACACAATACCCCCCTTGGGTATCATTGATAAACCCATCGGCTTGGATGTGGACCCGTACATCACAGGATGGGTTGCAAACTGGCTAGGTGACACAACCCACACGGTCATAGTTGCTGGCACCATGTCAGACTCACTGCCAGTCACAGGCGGTGTCCCACGGGGCTCTGTCCTGGGTCCACTCTTTTTCTGCATCTACATTTCCAAAGTACAAGCAAACACAGGGGGGTTATGGCTGACATTGTTTGCAGATGACTGCGAACTGGGTGCCATAGTGGGATGGACATCTGACACAGATATCCTTCAAAGGGGCCTCACAGATATGGATATCTGCTGCCAGGGACATGGCCTACAGCTGAATGCCGGGTAATGCATAGTCAAACCCATCGGGAAGAACAAGGTCACCCCTAGCTGCCATATGGGTGGCAGTCCACTGAGCACAGAGGGAATTACCAGGGATCTGGGGACCCAGGTTGTCAGTCACCATTCGTTCGACACACACGTTGCTAACGTGGTTCGGTAGAACTTCTACATTGCCCACCTGATCGTGCAGGGATTCACATCTAGATCAGGGTAGGTCATCGTCTCCTTGTACTCATTACTCATTAGACCTATGATTGAGTACATTGCCCCATTCGGAAGGTATCTGACCCGACACCTGCAGCAGCTGGGAAGGCCCCATAGGTTCATCGTCAGACGTATGCAGGGTGTCAGGTATTTGTGTTATGCTGCCCGACTGTACGATCTCCTGCTCCATTCAGTCACATACCACTTGTTCAGTGGTGACCTGTGCCTGACATACGAGGCCATGGCGACCCATATTTGATGACTATGCTTCACCTAATGGATCTACATCCCTCAGAACCACAGGGACAGGTGACGTGAACCTTGACATGGTCATTAATAGAATGTGTTGGAGGGACAGATACATCACCCAGACACTCACTATGCTGTGGAACAACATCCCAGTACATGTGAGGCAGAGAACCTTGCTGGCCTTGTTCGAGGGGGATCTTGTCCAATGGATGGGGGATTGCGGATATACCCCAGGGATTACATCATTGTCACTGCTTGACAGAGGTGCAGCAATATAATAGGCATTTTATCTCCAGACTGGTGGGTTGGCAAAGGAAACATAACTATGGCCTAGGGTTATGGCTGCCCTTGGGTAGATAGCCTACTATGTACCTATGGACCTATGAACCTATGTTCATAGTTTGTCCCATTCACACTTGTCTATCCCCTATCCTCATTCATATGTGTATATTTCTGTGGCACATGATTGAACTATGTATTACCTGCAGGTATGCTGTCTACAGTGCACATACGTCACAGTTGATTACAGTGTATCTGTGTACCTACCTCTGTGATGCTGAGGACTACCACACATCCTTCACAGCATTACATGCATATGTCCATACTATTATTCTTTGGCCTGGGGGGGTTGTTAGGGCAACGGTTACACGTGTCCCTGTTTGTGCACGCGTCATGGTGGTCATTGACCAGCCTCCATTGCTATCGTGGGATGGTCGGTAGTGTTGGTGTGTGTTTGGGATGTGTTTTCACTGCCTGTACATCTGTGGGGGGTGGGGTTGACACATGTTCCTCTTTGCAGGGAGCCCCTTCCTGGACATTTGTGTCATGCATCGACACTTGGCACGTGCCATATGTCCTGTGCTATTCCCACAGTCGTGTATGCCTTCCTGCATTACTACTGCATGTTACTGGCTGTTTGTAACTGGTACACATGGCTATTATGGTGGATAGCTTGGCCTATTCCCATGCTATGACATACCCATTCATCCAGGCATATACATGTTATTCCATCCTTTGCATTAGCCGTGGGTGTTTGGCCGTCCAGCAACGCTATTCTCAACGTGTGATGTCCCACCTTCACCTTCTGTGCCTGTAGCACCCTGTTGGGGCGTCCTGCTTGGTGGGCAGATGTTCCGCCATATGTGTTGTGTTTGACATGTCTGCATAGCTAATCATCAGTACGGTGGCTGAACATACTGCCTTGTCCTGCTGTGCACAGTTATGGGCACTGTGGCGTGTGCACGCCTATGGGGTTTCGACAGGTCCATACCACATGCAGGATGTACACATTCTGCCGACACATTCACATGCTGCCATTTGGATATCTGTACCTGAGGTGGGTTGTTAACATGTGGGGTACATATTTGCCTGCGTGGCACTGCCTAGGACAATACTTCTTACTACATTTCAGGTATACCCATTGTGTGTAGGTGTGTAGCTGCGCAAGGCTGCTAGCTGGGTTGGGTGCACG
Source organism: Protopterus annectens (assembly GCF_019279795.1). Taxonomy (NCBI): domain Eukaryota; kingdom Metazoa; phylum Chordata; order Ceratodontiformes; family Protopteridae; genus Protopterus; species Protopterus annectens. Next base: position 1,340,689,456 of record NC_056733.1, read on the forward strand.
GTCGTACATGGGTGCGGGTTCCATGCTATGATGGGGCTGTTGTATATTACATTGGCATGCATGGTTTCTGCTTCTGGATATTACGCTTAGGCATACGCCGTCCTATGTGTATGCGACGGGCACATTGCTGGGTGTAGTACATGTTGCTATGCACATGTTTGTCTGTGTTTAGGGTATCTAGTTTCCTTCTTGTTGTTATATCGACACGGCTACCCGGCTGTGTACTCGCACTACTGCTGGTGACCATGCCCATGTGGCTACTTTTATGTAGGTGCGGCGCGCTGACATGCTGCGGTACACCTTCACTGGGTATGCCCACTGACAGTGCATTGCGTGACGGACACGGTATTACGCGTATCCTTTGTTCCTTGGACGGGTACACTTTGGACTTCGTGGGTTAATGTTTGGTTCTCCGTTTTGTGTGAACGGGTACTATGTTGCATAGTCTGCGTACGTTTCATTATCCACGGACCCTTGCTGGTGCGGTTACTATTGCAGGCAGCCTGTGGAAGTCAGCACTTTAGGTTGCTCATCGCCTGCCGGCTTGGCCACGCCTACAGTCGCATCCTACTTGGGCTCGCTCACGTGCCCTCCGCACGTGTCTGTGGTTGCGGCGCGCACTCATTACTATGCATATGGCGCTGCTACGCCGATTATTCACTGCACTGCCGGCGCAAGCCTTACACCGGCCTTGCGCCGAGCTTCATGAATCCCGGGGTGTGTTTTAAATGTTTCATGACATAACATTCAGTTATGCCTCATTTACTATGCAGCATGAGATTGGTGGTTTTAAATGTTAATTGATGTATATATATATATATATATATATATATATATATATATATATATATATATTTGCGCTGATGTAGTTACCAGTCCACATCTGAGGAAGTTTTTGAAATGCGAACGTACTTGCATATGGAGCGTTAGTGTGATTTCAGTGATTTTTCTGTGAAGCGAATGCTTAGATTAAACTATTCAAATGGCTGCAAAGTTTTGTTCCTTGGCATTTTTATCCTGTGAAATTCTGTGGACTACACTGTTAAAATCAGTGACTACAAGGCTTTACTAAGTTGTCCTGTCCGTAAGCTTCATTGTGTTTTCTTCCAGGGTTTTGGCAATTGATTTTTTAATTTATAAATTCATTAATGAGGGTTGAACATTGATCTTATTGGACCATTTTCTGTTTCAGCCTGGGTGTAAGAATTAAATGCAGTACAAATGGGAACATATTACAGAAACAAAAGTATATACAACAAGTAGAATAAGCATTGGTTTAGTACATATAGGCATATTTGCACTGCTAAGAAAAGTTAGAAAAGAAATATAAATGATATGTGGCTTCAGAGGTAGGATTCCCTGTTCACCAGTCATCTAGCTACCTGAGGCTTGGCTGAGGAACCCCCACATTCAAAATTACTACATTACCTTGTCTGGCTTTCATTGAAATGAGTCATCAATCCTCACAGAAATTCTTAAGTTAAATATATATGCTGAAATGATACAAAGGTGAAGTTTCTCCCAGTGACGCAGATTGGTCACTCTGTGTAATAAGTCTTTGTGTCTTATTGATGACCTTTCTTCAGAATCTTCTTCTTTATTCTTCTATTAATGCTTTTCCAAGACTCCATCTCCACCACAAGTATATTCCTTTTCCAGAATTTACTTGACACTATAAGCTAACAAGTAATACATACCTCAGGAAAGTTACTACCCAAGTACTCAGGAACTGCCATACTGAAGCTACACATTTCATCAACATAGTGCTACATCTGTTAGGTCTAATAATCAAAAAATCCAGCAAAGATCTCTGCACTTCCCACTTCAGAAACATAGGAAAGATGACAGAATCTCATTACTTTGTCATTTTCATGTGATTTCAATGCCTCTTCAATTGATACTGCCTAGTAACTGTTGTGATAATGTGAAGTAGTGCCAGCTATATCAAAGAAAGTAGGGCAGTGCATGTGTAACATATGCCAGCATAGCTACCTGGAGTTTTGTAAAGAATTTTATGTCATTTGCATATCAAACTGATTTGTACAGATGCTTGTGTTTAAAATGGCTCTTCAGTGGGTCATGCTGGACAGAAAAGAAATGTACATTTATATCAGACTGTACTATTGTAACTGAAGAACTGTATCTATTTTAACAGAGGATACTGGAAAGGAATGGGTTAAGCTCAGCCCACCTTAACATTAAGTAAAATAGTCTGAAATTAAATGACTTGGTTTAGGCCATAAAGATTTTATCTTACAGGCCTGAATGCAGCCAGAGATGCAATGCCTGGGCTGGTATCTTGCTCTTATTGTCCTTAGTGGTGAACAAATTGATACCTGGTGTGCCAGAGAATGACTGGTTAGTCTCTGTATGAAGGATGAAAGCACTGGAATTGTTTTACATTTTCCAGATGTTGGAATAAGTCTTAACAGTGTTCTGGGTATGTATTGTGACACATCTTTGCTAGCTCCTGGCTCAAGTTGCTAGTCAGGAGGGTATTGTGGGAACCATAGAATCAGGTGACCCAAATGTGATGTCATTCTGTGGCCAGCACTGAAATTGTGCTTATATACTAGTGGGAGTTCAGACACTGAGCACTCTGTTATTGGAACTGCCGGCAAAGGCACTCATCCACTTTACTTTGCCTTGCTGTAGCAAGTAAGTAGGGAAAAGTAATTCTTCAGCAAGTTAGGAAAATATAGCAAGGCTAGTTAAATATTGTTTTTCTGTATCTGTCTGAATCATTCCATGTGTGCTGTTTTTTATATTTCCTGTGAAGTGAAACTCTGGTGTTTATTGTAAATAAATATTCAGTATTTTCATGTTTTCTGTTTTATTATTTATCATTAAATTTATCTGTACCTTTCATTGCTGCTGTTTTTTTTTGAAAATAGTTTAACCTCTGAAAGTAATTGCATTTATTTGGTAGTAATGTGGGCTTCATGCTCCTGAAAGTCTTGCCACTTGATCAAACATTACCACTTGTATAAGTATTAATTTTACTAAGAGTAATTGGATTCTCTGATAAGAGCCTTAAGGTAGTTAGCTGGTGGTGGTGAATCTACCTTATAGGCTGGGTAGAGGTGGTATAGTGGGTAAATCTATGCCAGCCTTTCTCAGCTGTGTGTGTGTGTGTGTGTGTGTGTGTGTGTGTGTGTGTGTGTGTGTGTGTGTGTACGTGTGTGTGCATGAAAATCAAATCTCAAAGAGTCTGTGTGTCACCTACTTGGAGCATGGACACACAGCACTGATTTCTGCAGAGAGAAAGATAGAGTTTTATTTAGGGCCTGGAGAGAAAAACCCAGTCCCAGGTCTGGAGTGAGCTCCCTGTGTGCTCTTAAAGGAAATTTTGCTTGGTGCAGAGAGCTGCATCTGAAAATACTGTGTGTATCCATTTTTGCTCTAAGTGAGCATTCCTCTCCAGTGTCGGTGGTGAGGAATGATGCTTCTTGATTACTGGCCCAGATGAGGGATGTCACATCTGTGATAGCAAGTTTCTTTTTCAGATCTTCCTAGGAAACTATTCGTGTAATAACAAAGTCACAGAGGAAACACCTTATCTGTTTATTGTCATTGCAGCAACTAAAAGGATGGAATGACCCCATAACATACTGCATGCCCTTAGTCTTATGGGTACTAGCTACTTAAAGTGGTCCTACTATATGTATGTATGTATGTATTTATGTATATATTATCTCTATGTTTATATCTATATATATATTGCACTCAGAAATTAGTGAAAGGGCAAGCTTGTTAAGCACCTTTCTAATGTCAGAAATGCTGAAAGGGGGTTAATAATTTTTGTTAATCACTAGTCTCACACTAAATAATTAACACACTTCACTGACTGTAATTGTTTTTATGGACAGTCAGTAATGTCAGGCATTAAACTTTTATACTTCTAATTCTTCAGAAAGTGAATATTAACACAAAATCTATTATTTTATTAACTTTTTACTATTTTAAGATCTTCTCTTTTTGTCTTAAGCAATGAGACAGACAACTATGCCACAGTCTGTTTAACAGCAGCAGAGCAAAGTGCTTTACTGGTTTTCAAAACCAGTAAAACACTTTGCATTTCAGTACAGACAATCAGTAATGTCAGGCATTAGGTTTTCATACTTCTTATTCTTCAGAAAATAAATACTGATGAAACATTTCTTATTCTGTTAACTTTTCATTTGTTTTCCTTAATCAAAGAGACAAATAGGTATGCCACTGTCTGTTTGATAGTGGCAGCAGGAAGTCCTTCACCAACTTTTAAAGCTTTCAATGCCTGTAAAACACTTCACACTTCAACACCCCCCCCCCTCTGTTTTCCCATTTTCTCTAAGTAGTAGCACATGAAACAGATAAAACTTGTGTGCGACGTAAAGAAATTACAACTTCTGGCTGGCTGGTAGAACTTGTATGGTCAGAATAACTTTATTGTATTTTATTATTTAGTTGGATATTGCTGGTATAATTTTTGTCACAGAAGTTGATTTAAGTTCCTTTGAATTCTTTGCTACTGACTTTGTGTATTTTTTTTTCCTTTGCAATATTTTATTCAATTAAAGCTGAATTCCTTAAATGAGTATGCAATTAATGATTTTCTAATCCACAAGTATCTTGTACAGTGTAATAAATGCTATGCATATTTAAAGGTAACAGCTGATAACACTGGTGATCTCTGTTCCTCATGTCAAAAGTTGGATGATTTGCTTACCATTGTTAGAAGCAAATCTCGACTTAATGATGATGATTGCACATGTGCAACTGGCATGGCTTGGAGAACTGTTGTATCATATATTAATGACTGGACTGATGAACTAAATAATGTTAGGGATAGAACAAATAGAACAGATTTAGGAAATGATGCATCTATTTTCTGCAAAGAACATTCAACTCCTAGAAACATGATGAGGCCCCTGAGAACTATGGAATTGTGGATGCAAGTACTCAGCAATCTGGGGATCTGGTTTGTTTAGAAGGAAACAAAAAAAGAAAGAAAGGAAGATGTTCTCAACAAATAACAAGGAAGAAAAAGAAACTGACTAATGACTGTAAAGGAAAGAGAATACGTAGTAAAAAGGATTCTGCTTTGTTATGTAACACACTGGTGATAGGGAATGAAGATATCTGTCTATCAGAAAACCCTCATTCTACAGAAAAAGGCATCATCTTTCCAATGGAAAAGGTAAAAAAAAGAGGCAAGGGGAAGGTGAAAAGGAAGAAATCAAAACTGAACGTGGAAGGATTGAAGAACATTGCTGTAAGAAAAAAGAGGAGAAAGACAGATGTTGACTACATGGCTTAAGCTGTGGATTTACAATGCCAGCTGAATAAGAATTTAATACGCAATGAAAACAGTGGAATTAATAAGACTAACAGTGATGAAGATCTATCCTTCGTAACAATTGATAAAGCAGAAATGACTGTATTAGAAGCTGAAGATTCTTCAGAGATCATCAGCAAAGATATTCTTGTAATTGGAGAGTCAGTTATTAGAGGAACTGATACTTATATTTGCAGAGATGATAATGAACATCGATTAGTGTTATGATTGTCAGGAGCAAAAATAGAAGATGTGAAACAAGCCTTGGAATGCCTTTGTCTAAGGAAGTATGGATCTGTTTTTATTCATGTTGGTACAAATGACATCACCAACAAAGATTTTCTGACTGTTAGTCGGGAACTGACAGCTCTCCTAGATAGTATAGCTTGTACTGGTGTTAGGACATATTTTTCACAAATCACCTATAGAAAGGATAGTCAGGCCACTGTGAATGAAAAGATTTTTTGGCTCAACACCTACATGGAAAAAATGTCCTGTTTTAAAAAAATGGAAATGTGTAGATCATCCAAGCCTTCTTTTGGGCACATTTGTTCAGACAGGATGGTATGCATTTGTCTAGATCAGGGAAGATAATTTTTGCAGCAGATATTTTGCAATATTTGACAAACACTAGCCAGGATTTTTTGCCAGGTCAAAAATGTAACAGTTCACAGATAGCAACATTTGATGCATCTCTGATGGTTGTTAATGCTAGGAGCATTAATAATAAAGTTTTTTATTAGAAAATTTGCTACGTTCCCACAAGATTGATGTTGTTATAGTTTGTGAAACATGGTTAAAGAACAATGACTGGCAACCAGTTCTGTCAGGGTATAAATGTTTTTACTGTAACAGACATTCTAACAAAAAATCAGGTAGAGGTTTTATGATAGGGATTAAAGATAGCTATGAGACTTGTCATTATTACATGTTCAGTGATAACACCAGTACTATAGACTGTGTAACTGTGACAATAAAGACAACCCTGGAACATATAACAACTGTTAGTGTACAGACCACCAAAGTCAAGTGCAGATGACCTAGAGGAATTCATACATTTCTTATATGAAACACAGGAGGGAAGAATAATATTAGCTGGGGACTTAAATTTACCAGAAACAGACTGGAATAATATTAATTAAACAATGTTAGTAAATAAATTATTCACAGAGTATATTCAGGAACAACAAATGCTTCAGATTGCAAAAACCTACCAGGGGATGGAATATACTAGATATTGTTTGTGTTCCCAAAAAAATTACTGTAACTTCAAGTCAAGTTTTACCACCACTGATGTGCAGTGATCATAGGGTCATAAAGGTTAATTTATTGCTAGATAATTCTGCCAAACTGAAATCTAAGCCAATGCACAGAAGGTTAATTACAGATTATAGGGAATCAAAACAGTTACTATGTAAAACTAACTGGAGTGAGGTGTTCAATGGAACAATTGCAGATGGAATGTGGAAAGTTTTGAAAGAGAAATTGTTTGAGTACAAAAAGTCAAAAAAATGTTTAACATCAGGATCTAGGCATGCAACATCAGGAGGGTATATTTCCATAAGAACAAGACACCTAATTAAGGTGAGAGACATAAAATATAAGAAATGGAAGAGAGATTGAAAACTGAAATAAACGAGCTGGACAAACAGATTAAACATTGTGTTAGGCAAGATCAAGAAAAATTTGAAGAAAATTTATATAAAGACATTGAGCATAATAGGAAACCTTTTTATAGATACATAAGATGTTGAAGGAGTAAAGATACACAAACTGAAAAACTGTGTGCAGATTCTAAAATTTATTCTCAGACACAACAGATTATAGATATATTTATGAAATCTTATGCAAAACAATTTGGCTCCACAAAAGTGGTGGTAAGTTGTCCTTTTGACATCCAGGTAACCCCAGATACTGGAATCAAATTAGATTATATTTAAAAAGAACTATGCAAACTGGATCCAAACAAAGTGAAGGGAGGAGATGGAATAAGTAACAATGACCTGAGAACACTTAAGCAAGAACTTACAATGCCATTATATTTATTATTCACTAGGTCATATAAATATGGGGAGAGTCCTCAAGATTGGAGGCATGCACGTATTAAACCTGTCTTTAAGGGAAAGGGGAGTAGGACAAACCCAGAGTCATATAGACCCTTAAGTCTACTTTCATGTTGTGGAAAAATAATGGAGAAGGTAATACTGGGTGTGTTATTGTTAGAAGTGGATAGGTTGGGAATTGAAACCATATGTCAGCATGCATATGTTGAAAATAGATCTATTACCACCTGTAACATGATGTTCTATAACAATATAATAACAGCTATGAATGAAACATTGTGCTGTGATGTGATTTATATAGATTTAACTTCAGCGTTTGACAGGGTCATGCACAAAATACTGATCAATAAATTAGTACAGATAGATATTGATGTACTGGTGATAAGATGGATAGCTGCATGGCTTACAAATAGGACATGGCAAGTATCACACACCAACTGGACAGGTGAAATCCTTGGTTACAGTCAAGGTGTCCCACAGGGCTCTGTACTAGGCCCTTACTTGTTTAGATTACTACAGTGGCTTTTCATCTGTCCTTGATTTTGCAGAATGTTCTGGTTTTCTGTCATATTTTATACTGTTGATTTATGCTTCTTATTATTCAGAAATGCATGTTGTTCCAGTGCCTGTTGCTCTGTATTTAAGTAGCAATGCTTTAATGGCCATCAGGTAAGCTTGTCTGAGATTGTAAGATGCAAATAAGTTTTAAAAAGCATACTGTTAAAGAATTATCGACATTAAAAGCCTTTTTATTGCTGCCATGCAGAGAATATTTACATTGCTAGATAACATATAAGCCATAGGTATTGAAATGCATATGACAGTATTTGTAATAAAGGACAGGATTACAGTATTTTCAGAAGCTCATTACATTTGTTGGAGACTTGCAGTCATCTTTGCAGGCTTTACCCGTAAACTAAACAGAATGCCAATCTATCATGTGTGGCCTATAATCTGTGCAGTAATCCTTTAAGCAATTTATCTTAAGCTTGTTTCTTGTTTGCTGTTCATTTTTTACTTTGATCGTATTTTCCCCATGAAACAAGTAGATAGTTGTTGTCAGGCAGCAGGTCTTTTCTGGATAACAAACATTTTTGCAAGTGAGGCCATGACAGAGATTGTTACTTTCAGCATGTTACTTGGTACTTTTATAAACCTGAATATAAATTATAATTAGAACTCCAGTGCAAGGAGAAGTGGTTTGAGTTGAGTGCTGTTTGTTTTTTATTTGATTTTGACTGGCATTCCAGTAATGTATTTAAAAAGTAATTTATTTTTTCATGCCTCACAAACTTTTTGTTTCCATCTAGATATTAAGTAAGCTATCATGAACGCAATGCATTGAAATATTTTTTTTTCTTCTCCACTCATTTTGTCTTGATTGGACTTTCATAGTGACAGTTTGCCACATAGGGCAGTGTATTTAATTAAAGTCCCAGTTTTTGAGCATAGCTCCACCACTTTTTTAGTTGTCCACAACCCTTCCCATTGGCCCCACCCATTCAGCTGTCTCATGCAGTGCCCCCCCCTTTATTTGAAGTCACCAGCTGCCACTGGTTAAAAGTGAATTTTCAAATTGTTTTGCTGGTGTTTGGACCATTTAAAGAATTGTCAGTTCAAATGATTGCCAGGAACCCCCCCCTCCCACGCACACACACATGCAGATACACTGATAAAAATTATATAAATATAAATAGATATATGTATATATACGGGTCTACCTGACATGGTCGACAGTTCATATGGCCAACAGTTTATTTGGTCGACAGTTCATTTGATCGACAAGCATTTTAGGTGGGGGGCTTCACCCCCCACACCCCCCAATGTGGGGGGCTGTGCCACCCACCCCACCCTAACTATATATATCAACTGCAGGGTTACACAACATTGGGGAAGGGGGCAAATCTGCTTGTCGACCAAATGAACTGTCGACCAGATGAGTGTCGATTATATGAACTGTCGACCATGTGAAGGGGACCCATATATATATATATATATATATATATAGAGAGAGAGAGAGAGAGAGAGAGATTGCTGTAGATAAGTCGATAGATATAGATTAATATAGATGTACAGATATTGATGTATATGTACTGTATATAGGTTCATAGGTTCATACAAGGCTATCTGCCCTAGGGCATTTATAAGCTTAGCCAGAGTGTGTCTGGCTTTCACCACCCATTTTAAATTAATTTTGCTATGCACTTTTTCGAGGTTAGTATACTGTGCCTCTGTCTAACAGTAACACAGAAGTGATACCCGGGGTAAACCTACGATCTCCCATCCACTCATCAAGATTCCTCTTGAAGAGAGTCAATGAGGGACTCTGCCTAACCTGGACTGGGATTTTATTCCAGAGTGAAGGGAGCCTCTGGGTTATGAATCTGTCCCTCCAGCATGTCCTATTTATTTCAGTGCTGAGGCTCAGCATGTCCATATGGCTTTATACGTCAGGCACAGATCGCCTCTGAGCAGGCAGTATGCCACTGAGTAGAGCTGGAGTTTCTTTAATCGGGCAGCATATGGCATCTGTTTGAGCCCTTTGATCCTCTTGGTGAGGTACTTTTGGGGTCTTTCCAGTTGCTGCAGGTGTCTGGTAAGGTACATCCCAAAAGGGGCATTGTACTCAATTATGGGCCTGATGAGGGATGAGTAAAGAGGCATGATGACCTCCCCTGATCTAGATGTGAATCCCTTCATGATTAGGTGGGCTATATAAAATGTTTTTCTAACCACTTTGGCCACGTGGTTGTCAAATGAGAGATTGCTATCAACTTGGGTCCCCAGGTCCCTAATTACTTCTTCTGTACTTAATGGATTAAAACCTATGTGGTAATTTGTGGGCACTTTGTTTTTGCCAAAGGGGATGACTATACACTTTTTGGTGTTTAGCTTGAGGCCATGGCTCTGGCACCAGTTGTCTGTTTCTATGAGGCCCTTTTGGAGGATGCTTGTGTCGGCTGGAGAGTCAATTATGGCACCCAGTTTGCAGTCATCTACGAACTTGATCAGCCACAGTCCTTCCGTTTTGGCCTGTACCTCCGAGAAATATATACTGAACAAGAGAGGTCCCAGGACTGAGCCTTGTGGGACGCCACTTGTAACTGGTTTGGAGTCTGACATGGCTCCAGCAATTCTAACCAAGTGGGTTCTGTCCTTGAGCCAGTTTGCAACCCATCTAGTGACATAGGGGTTTATATTTAAGCTGGTGAGCTTATCTATAATGCCCGAGTGGGATATTGTATCGAAGGCTTTTGCGAGGTCCATGTAGGCTGTGTGGACCACCTTCCCCTTGTCAATGGCCTTGGTGACTGTTTCAAAGAAATCAACCAGGTTTAAGAGGCAGGATCTGCCCTTAACAAAGCCGAACTGGTTAGGATCCAGTGTCTTTAGGTCCCCAATATCGTTATTTATGTGGCCCATGTTGATCCTTTCCATAGCTTTGCAGACCAAGCTAGTCAGGCTTATGGGGCGATAGCTTCCAGGATCCATTGAGGCACCACCTTTGTGGAGAGGGACCACTGTTGCTGTATGCCACTCTTTGGGTACATGTCCTGTAGTAAGGCTGAGACTGAACAGTAGTTTTATGTTTGGGTTTAGCTCTTCTTGGAGTTCATGTAGGACGCAGCCCGGGACACTGTCTGGTCCCATTGATGCTGTGTTTTTTGCTTTGGAGAGGGTAGCTCTTACCTGAGCATCTGAGATGTCAGGGGGGCAGCACTCTGCTGGGATAGATATTTGCCCTTTTGGTGGGGAGGGGGGGTTGCACTGAACCTGTCAGCTAGGATGTTGGCAATGTCTGTGGGTTCGGTGTATTTTTTGTCATTTTGGACTAATTCTGAGCATATCTGGGAATTCCCACCCAGGTACTAATCTAATCCCATTCTTTCAGCTGTAAGATAAATAACCCCACCCAAAAAATGATTTTATTTCATTTACCCCCAACATCTTTAAATATACAAACTCAGAGAGATTGCAGAACATTATATGTAAGTGGACATCCCTCCTCCCACTGAAGTGATCATTACTGTCCTAGTACAGTCCCCCATATGCTCCACTCATACAACACACCAAACACAAAGTAGTGAAGCTGATGTAATATTTCCTTTCCTGTACTGTGATGTTATCTTTATGTTTCACAAACACAAGGATAATAATAAAATAATAATAATACTAAAAATCTTTGGTAGAAAGGACCCTGCTACATGGAATTTGATAAAAGTGTAGCTAACAGATTAAGGGAAATCCATATATAAATATATATAGACAGATATATCTATATCTATATCTATATCTATATCTATATCTATATCTATATATCTATGTATATGGTTTCCTTGAACTTCCGTGCTTCTGTCCCAGTGAACTTCCATGTCTTCTATGTCTTCAGTCTAGTTTCTGTAGATGTTACATCTTCTTTGACCCTTGCTTGCAGCCAGTTGTGGCCATCATTAGTTTATGCTAGGGCTGTTTCACAAGGATTCTCTGAATTCTCTGGTTGAGTACCAATATCCTTTCATACTAAAGGTAGTCTATGTGAGTTGTATGCTGGCACACCTGTTCATTGGAAAGAATTCCAAAAATATGCTCCCCCCAGCATTCTCCATGGAAAATGTTAAGGCATTTCAAGAATCATTTAATTTGCAGGTTTAGAAATTTACAGAGACACATGTCACTAACCCTACATTACTCATCTGCAGAACTTCTTAACTGGGCACCTTATCACATGGTTAGCATCTTTGAAAAGGCTGCTGAGAGAATTATTAGGTCACAATGGAGATATGCATACAGTGGTGGTTATGTAAAGCTGAAATCTACAATGAAGAAAATAACACTGGCTTTAGGCCTACAATGCCTGAAACTGAACTTTCTTCTAACTGTTTATCTCTTTTTTTGCAGAAACTGGAAGGAAAAAGTCCAGATAAACTCTAGAATTCAAAAGATTCTCAACTCCCATGTAAATCAACTTTCAAAATCACTATCATATGTATAACAGTGAGGAAAATGCTATTGTTAAAATAGCTAATGTTAAAATTGAGAAAGACCTCATTATGGCTTAGTAGCATGGCCCTGAATTTTCCTTGCTTAACCCTACTACTGTCAGGCTTGTGATGGCAGTAATGTTTACACTAGTGGACCCATCATGCTGGCAAAGGCATCCCTCCTACACATACACACACACACACACACACACACACACACACACACACACACACACACACACACACACTATCCTGCAAAAGCGTGCGAGTGTGTGTGTGTGTGTGTGTGTGTGTGTGTGTGTGTGTGTGTGTGTGTGTGTATGTGTGTGTGTGTATGTTCAAATCTCAATGCAGCAACAAGTGCAGGAGATAAAAAGCAACTATGAAAGAGTATCTGATCAAATAGAAGTTATTGACTAGGCATCATTAACTTTAACTGCGTACTTGAGATGAAGCAACAAATCTTTTTTTTTTTTTTTTTTTGCTTGACTTTACACAGACTTTACATGACTGGATAGACGATAAGAAAACCGCAGTCACCATAACAGCAGCTGTATACTAGCTGTGCAAGAAGGTGCAGAACAAAAGGATCTTTTAAAAATTTTTACAAGCTTGGATTCCTGTTACACAATTAGGGCTGCACACAATGTCTACATTTCTATTAGATAGAGTGCATTGCTCACTAGCCACCTTCCTAGCCTAATATTCTCCCAAGTCCAATAAGACATTTTTAAGCTGGAGGTGAACAAGTAGAAAGTATGGCTTCCATTAGTTCAGCTGGCTCAAGGAAAAGGGTTTAAAGGCAACTCCTCTATGTCCGGTCCATCTCTGAGTGTTTTTTCCAGATGGACCTCACATATTTCTTCAGCTAAAGAAGATTCTACAATATGCAGGAGAAAAAGATTATAGCAAGTAAGGATAGCATAGAATGGACACACACCCTTAGTATGAAGAGCAGAGGGTCAACCTGCCCAGCTCCAGTATCACAAGATCAAAAATCCTCTATCTCTGCCATAGTAGATGTCAAACAAGAAATAGATGTGGTGTTTCCCCAGACATTTTTGCAGGTGTGGTATTGCTTTCTTGTAACAGCTTACTTGCCAGTTCACTTAGGCACTGCATGTCTGTAATGGCAAGAGACACATTTCATATCATGGTCATATATTTACATTTTAATAAATGATTTTCACAGTATTTGTTGAAAGTAGTCGTATTTATATGATAGAGGTAAACGTTTTGCTTTAGACATGCTGATTCATATTTTGCATGGATCCTGGAACTCCAGAGCTTTGCCTGATTTTCTAAGTAGCTTCTGTTACTGCACAGACAGCCCTGTAAAGCTGGATTCAGTAGGGAGTCGGAAAGCATTTTATACATAGTTTGTTCATCTGTGTGCTGATTATCTGTTGATTTACTGTTAATAGATTTTATTGTTTCTGCTCATACATACATCAAATATCAATTTGATATATTTTGACTCATCAGATTAAAGAATTAACTATTATTTTTTCCACATTAAGTCATGCATGGAAGTATGATATAGGACAGGCTCATATATAAAATCTATTGGCAGGGGCAATATATCTTAACACTACCTCATTATGAGCATACTTAACATTAATGTTAATGGCATAAACACTTCTGACAAATGAGCAAAACTGATCACATGTCTCATATCATTTTCCCCAGATATCATTGCACTCCATCAAGAACTCTGCAAGTTTACATCTTGGAGTTATGGCTTAGATTCAATCTGCACACACTGCATCTAAGTGCAAAGGGGTCACCATAAAGATACAAAGGGGTTCCCTTCAGGTGTAGTTCATGGTTGTCTTCTTTCTCTCCCAGGGGGTATGGTGGCTGGAGCTGTGGTGAGAGCGGGGCATAAGTTTCTGATATTACTTATTATCTAGTTTCGTGTAACAGTCAGTTCTGGGACAATGAGATACACTCTCCATTCTCTTTAGGATAAGATTGAGTATTCTCATAGTGGTGGTAGATTTCAGTTGAACCAGTGATCTTACAGACACTTCTGGAACTCAATCCCTTTCTCTCTCATCCCCAGCAAAGTTCTTAAAATCATGGGTAAAAAATATATCCCTCAGAAGTCCTCCTGATAATTTATACACTCAGTATTCACCTAGGTGGAAGAATTGTGTAATATATGTTTCAGCTCTATTGGGGTACAACATTTAGATCCCTTCAGGAACGTTCAATAGCTTATGGCATAACTCAGCAAAACTACCTACTATATTTTCAGTTGCAGTCCTTCATCAAGTCTATTACAAATCCTCAGAACTTGGAGCAAAAAGCAATTCTACAGTAGCATAATTATTTAAAAACATGTTTAGGCAATTTGTACAGGATTCACACTCTCTATCTACCCTTCTTTCTACTCTGACCACTTCCAGTATAATACTCAACAAATATGTCAAAAGGTCTACATGGAGTAGAGGCATGAGGAGTCACCAGATAGCACAGCCTCAAAGCTCCTGAAGTTGTAAGTGAGCAGTACACATTCTTTCAAATGGAGAGTGTTTGGATGGAAATATTTCCATAGTTTGTTTCTGACCCCATGTTTGTTATCTTTCTGGCTGAATGACTATGAATCAAGGAAGTGGTGGGGTCTTGTCTACTACATGTAAGACAGATTGGGAAGATATAATTCATAGTTTCCCATCTCCATAACAGCTTTGGAACAAGTTCTGGGATGATACTGGGGCAATATATCCTGTGAGAATGGAGGACCATGCAGATCTGATGTTGCATTGAATATCCACTAACTCTAAATTTCCATCCTTGGTTTTCCATGTAATACTTCTGGTAGTCCAAAATCTATAACAAGGCATTGGTAGATCACTGTGTCACCTTCCCTTACTGAATACCAACAACTTCTCTTCTCTGTATTTAAGGCAGAGCAACAGATTACTAAGAAAAAAGGTGAATAATATACTTATCTTTCCTTTCCAGATGGAATCCCTTGTTCCATAATAACTATAGGAGATGGCATTGGACAGCCTCTCAATGCAAGCCAAGATTACTTGAAAAAGTTTGATAAAGACCTGGATCTTCTAAAACCTACTCATACAGAAGTAAAGAGCTAGTCTGCCTTTTTAACTTACCAGAATATTCCCAAATCCTTAAAAGAATCTAAAAGGGGAAGGTGGCAGACACAGATGTTATCCCTACTTATTGCCACTCTCTTCCCAAATATCCAGCTAAAATGAGTCATGGTGTTTCATCTATAAAAAGACACCCTTGTTCAATCCTGTAGTCAAACCTCACTCACTCACTCTCTCTTATGAGTCACAGCCAACTGCTAGAGTTACCCCACAGATGGCCATTGCTATATAGAGAGTGTACAAGGCTACAAAGCAAATGAGGAAATGGACATAAGTTGTCAGGTGTTTCTTCTTTATCAAACACACACACACACACACACACACACACACACACTAATTTCTATGGGCAATTTACAGTCCCTAATCTACCTACTACCTGTCACTGCAATGTGGAACGAAACCGCAAAGAAAGTATTCTAACCAAGAACTGACCCAAAGCCTACTCTGTTATAATTTTAAAACTGGCAAGGACCAAACTCTTTGAAACAGTTGCATCTAATTTCTTTTGTTAGTACATATTTTGAAATATATACAGCTTTCTGGACCATCTGTCTCAAAGAAATCAAGTTACTATTAAATTCTATTCAGTCTAGCTTCATTACTCATAGGTGTTTCAAGGGTAACTATTGATAATTATGGAGATATTTACAGCAAGTGACATCTTTTAAGCTTCTAGTCATCACATTGAGAACAAATGCTGAGAAGTCTTTTTATAGAGTCTCACAGAGGTTTTTATTAGAGGTTCTACATATATCTGATGTACCAAATCAATTGGTAGCTGAAATCTGAATATTCTATACTGAGTTGGTTGCAGGTATTAAGCTGGGCACAAGAATATCCCCAAAATTCAGCTTTTTGTTGGCAAGAGGCAAGTCTAACCTGCTACACCCCTTACTGTTTGTACTAGAGCCGCATCATTGTTTGTACAAGTTAATGGCATTTCTGTCCACATTGAGTGATGTACTTTCATTCATTGGACTATTGTCCATCAGTCATTATGTTGATGATACATGGCTAACTGTAACCTACCTATTAAACCACTTTAAGAAGTAACAAACACCCTGTCACAGTTCTCTAGTCCCTCACTTACAAAGCTGACTTTGTTAAAACATCTTCGCTAGGCATGCAGTATGTACCATATGCTAAGGTGAAGCATTAATGCTCCTCTAAAGGAACACTGGTCTCATAAAATAACAGGCCAAATGGATTGCCTTAGTAAAGGGGGTAACCAGGGCTGATAGGTCAGCATATAGCATATTGCTCTACCTTTTAGATTCCTCATTATCAAAACCAGACCTTTTTTAAAACTGCTAATATGTTAATGAACATATCCTATAATAATTTCTACTATATTCCTATGAAGAAAGGTAGCACAAAACTAGAAGAAAACACCCACCATATTATTTTGGCATTCTGTAAACACAAAGATAAAAATAAAATTGATAACCTTTCATAGGTTGACTGGATGAATTTAATTTGTGGATACAACCCATTACATTCTAGCTTCTCACTTCATTATATATAATTTGCAAATCCCTCTGCATATAACTGACTATAATTCTGGTGGAAAATCAAATTAAGTAGATTAGCTGACTGACTTTAGTTAACCACCACCATGCCAAACTCCATACAGACATCATTGTCCCATTTGGAGTCCTGTACTAATTGGAGGCAGTGCTGGGCTGCTGACAGTACTCAGATGCACAATCCAGAAAAAGACAACAGGAGACTACAGATAAGGAACAGAGATTGACAAATCTCCTTCCTTTTATGGGATAATACTGATTCAGTGTGATACAAGTACTTAATCAGCTTCATGGGGCTGGGTCTGCAGTTTTTTTAGGTCTGGAAAGATTAGAAGGGTTCACAAGACAGCTACCTAGATTTGAGGTCCAGTGAATGTTCAGGGTAAAGACAGAGAAAATAATAAACTGTAACAATCACAGCCACACATCCTCCAACCCCAATTACCCAGCACCACTTGGATCATCTGTTTTTGATGTGCACCAACAGCTTCAGGAAATCTGTCCCATTGGCTCAAATATAGGAGGCAGGCATTGGAGAGAGGGCATTGGAGAGAGAGAGAGAGAGAGAGACCAAACTGAGCAACATCCCAGCATTGTAAGTCATGTACAGAATGGAATAAATATTGTACATGCATGCGCACATGTATGTTTGTCAGTTTACTGCAGTCAGTCAGTAATGTCAGCCAGTAATAATGATTTATTTTTGGCATGATCTTCTACAATCTATTGTTGGATTGAGGACTGGCCAGTGATGAAGATATTTTCTAACTCATATCTATGCTCCTATTTGTTATACCAAGTAAAATCTTCTCTTCATGAGCTATGTCTGGTTAAATATTCGCTCAAGGTCACATAGGAAAAAAATGGAGGAAGAAAGAGTCTGTGTCACTGACTCCAATTAGCAGCTCATTAATTGCTCATAACCTTAAATCTTAACACTACCTGCCAGACCACTAGTAACATCTTAATTTTCTGATAATAGTTTATAATCAGTCAGTGATGCAAGTTATTCAGGTTGTATAGTTCTTGCTGTCTGAAGTTGATCCAAAACCTATTGTTCTGTTAAATCTTTATGTGGATCATAGTAGTCGGCCTGGTATATGTCTCAGATTTTTCCTCATATTTCTGCTTTGTCCCTCTTTAACTTCTTTTTCTGGTAAATCACAAAGGATTACAGTCAGTCAATAATGGCAGTCATTAGACTTTCATAATTCGTATTGTTCAGAAAATGCATTCAATGCAAAAGCTATTGTTCTGTTAACATTTCACATAAATTAGTGATGCCTAGCACTTAAAGTTTTGAGTTTTTAATGAAATCCTCAATGTAGCAACGGCACAGCATTTCAATCCTTCCACCTCCCATTTGTCTAATTTGTGACTTTGAGTAAGTAACTTAACCAGACAGTGCTCCTGTATTACCCTTAACATTGAACATTTTGTCCATGGGGCTTACCTGGTCAACACTGACATCATCCCCCTTTTCTTCTTATTTTGGACATGAGGTTGTTGTATAAAAATAACAGTGACTATCACCAATAGCCAGTATTCGTACCAGCAGATAGCTAGCCCTGCTGTAGTTATTTTTCTGCACACATACAGTCAGACACACACACACACACACACACACACACACACACACACACACACACACACACACACACACACACAAGTACTTATACCTCTAACCAGTTTAGAATGTCTAATCTACCTATTGCATGTCTTTGGAATGTGTGAGAAAACAGGAGCATACAGAGAAAACTCATAAGAACAGGGTTAGGCAATGCAAACAGTGCACAGAAGGCAACTCAGCTGGAAATTGATCTGAAAAAACTTCTTGCTTTTAGGTGACAACACTAAGTTCTGTTCCACTGCTCTTCCTTTCATTGTTTTTGGCTTTGCCCAGAATTTTGAGGGAAGAAGTTGAGAGGAATTCTGGTTTGTTGCTTGTAAAAGTTTTGGCTTTCCAGCAAGTTGTTGTGGATTGCAGTCACTAAATAATGACTTTCATGTGAGTTTCAGCCTGAAAATACTTACTAATGCAAAGTTTATTACACTTTCAACTTTCTAAGTATGTAAGAAAAATATTTAAAATATGTTTCTGATTTTGAATATTTGATTTTTGAGCTAATAAGTTTAGAGGTCAGAGAGGATTTGCAATGAATTGCTCTGTGTGGTTCTGTCTGAGGTGTACAGCTATATGAGTATTTATAATTGATGAGCTAAGAAGTTTGGAAGGCTATGAGTGGTTCTTACAGCAGCAAGATGAAATCCAGAGCTAGATCATTATTTTGCATTTTTTATTCATTTGATTACACACTAGCAATTGAGGTGTATGCAGTAGTACAAAGGGCTGTAATTGGTGTTCAGATTTACATGTGCACTTGTGTATGTGTGTGTGTGTGTGTGTGTGTGTGTGTGTGTGTGTGTGTGTGTGTGTGTGTGTAAACTCGTGTTTTATTTATCCCAGAGTAGTTATGGTATAAAGAAAGGAGCTAATTTTAGTAAACAGGACTTTCATCTTTTCAGCCATGTAAATTGGGTACACGCCTTGATGTTTTTGTTTTCTTGACAGTTTATTATTTGTCTGTGAAGAAACTGGACAGTATGAGAGCTAAAAGTTTAGTGTTAATATTTTAACTGTGAATACATTTTTAATTTAATAGCACTTTTACTGCATTACTATCATTTACCCAAATAATAGCTGAAGCCGGTAACAATAATCTTCTCATCTCCAGCCTTTTCTTCAATCTTTCAAATGCCTTTGATACGGTCTCTCATTCTAAACTTCTAAATAAACTCTCCAACCTACATCTCTCTACCTCCTCCATCAACTGGTTCTCTAGCCATCTCTCCGGCAGGCAGCAATCTGTCCACTGGCAAACTGTCCTCTCTCCATTCCTCCTTGTTAATACTGGAGTTCCCCAAGGATCAATTCTGGCCCCCCTCCTGTTTAATATATTCACTAATAAACTTCACTCTGCTACCAACCACTCTACACTTCTACAGTACGCTGATGACTCCACCCTCATTACCTCTGCCCACAACATCCCTGATCTACTAGCTCTCACTCAACAAATCTTTTCCTCTGCCAAAACCTGGCTCTCTGATAACCAACTCATATTAAATCCAAAAAAAAAAAAAAAAACTCCTCCTCTTCCTCCCTAAAACACTTGCCCAGCACAAAGCCTCTTTCTCTATATCCTCTCTCAGCAACACCATTATTAAACCTGAACCCCATACTAAACTACTTGGAGTTATCATTGACAATGAATTAAAATTTGCTATTCATATTATACAAAGACCCACTAGAAAATTGGACTTTTCTTTTGTAATCAAAAATTTCCGTCACCCTCCTCTAAACCTTCCTTCACTCAGGCCCTACTCCAACACTGACCTTCTTTATGCTGCCCTTGTCCTTACTCATGTTCAAACATTTCTTATCACTAAAGCACAGCAAACTTATAACAAATATGCCCAATTTACTGCCAACTTTCCTTAGAAATCTCACCACTGTCTTGCCCTTAGGTTACTTCACTGGCTAGAATTTTTCAATCAGCTGGTTATACCCCAGTTACATATTGCTCACTCTATCCTATATGAGCCGTCATCCTCTCCCTCCATCTCCAATTTAGTCTCCTTTTCTAACCTCGCTCTTCACCTCCGTACTGCCGGAAAACACCTCCTTCAGTTATACAAACCCAACAAAAACATTGGTAAGAACCTTTACAAATACTCTGTATCTCATGTTTGGAATTCACTTATTTTCAACATAAGAAGCATTCAGCATAAATAGCTGTTTAAGAAAGAACTTAAACTTTTTCTCCTGAAGACTTCGTCATGCCCTTGTAAAACACCCACTTGAACTAGTCTCCTCTCTTCTCATCTTATCTGCTTTTCCCTAACAATATTTTCCTCTTTCTACATGCTCTAGCAGACTGTATTCATACTGTACTCAGTATAATATTCTCTAAACCTTTTATTTATTATTCGGCCTATGCTATATACTGTTCTCAAGTTTTGGAAATTGTACTTGTTAACTGTTATTTTACCTATGCAGTGTACTGCTGTGCACAAATTTTTTTGACTTGTACTAGAGTTCTGTGACCCTACTTTAATATTTTGTAAATATCATAATTACTTGTATTATTTCTGGAGCTTTTCTCTCTGGGTTGTCTCTGAAAATAGGACACTGGCGCAGTTATACTAACACGGTTAACAAATGGCAATAAATAAATAAATAATGTTTGTTTTTGAAGTTTTGAAATGTACTGTGTTGGACTGTAACAGTTTGTCTGCCACTTAATAAGACTATAAGCTGTAAAAGAGTTGCTTTCTGTAGGGCAGGGTTTGATTCTGTCACTCTTTGTCTGTCTACTGTGTGACTGTGTTCATCTCACTTTACCATACAGCCAACCTGATCTGACCCTAAAAAGGGGCACTTTATTCCTTTGATTTGTCCCAAGCTTTTAGTGAATGTGAATTCCTGCACTCTTCACATAGCCATTAACTAGCACTTCTCTATATGCTGTTTGACTGTAAATCCTAGTGCATCTGTCATAGTTTATTGGGTTGTCATATACATTTTCAATAAAAGTAGGTTTCAAGGAAAGAGGGTTTTACTGCTGCTTATTCTAAGTCTGTTTTCAATGCCAGAGTGACTTGGTTTATTTCTCAAATGGCTGTCAGTGTTTTTGCTGTAAAATTTTAAGTGCCACGCAGTGGTGCAGCAATTAATGTTGTCACCTCACAGCAAGAAGTTCTCTGGTTTGATTCTTAGTTGATGTGTGGAGTTTGCATGTTCTCCCTGCATTTTTTTGTGTTTTCTCCGGGTACTCCAGTTTCCACCCACAATCCAAAGACATGCATCTGAAGTATTTCTACCTAGGCCTCTACTGAAAATAGGCTCTGTCCTAGTCAGACTTTCCTGGTCAACAAAATGATTAAAAGTTTTAAATTAAATCCAAATCTCTTTTTTCATTTTAAAAACAAAGAAGAAAATTCTGTGGATACTGACAGGCTTGAACAGTTTTTGTGGAATTGGAAAAACAGTCAAGTGATGGCTGTCACTATACCCGAAATCCTACAGAGTGCTAACAGCTAACATTTGTCTGGCATGCAATGCGTACTACAGTCCACTACTGATGGATTTACTGATCATGTCATCAGAAATACTTGGCCTGGGGATTTAAGCCACTTCTGCAACATCAACAGAATGGTTTGGAGGGACAACTAGCTCACCCCTGTCCTTATTCAAGTGCAATCATTTAATCTATGGATAGAAAACAGAAACTTTACCTCAGGACTTCTATATCAAAACTTCAAAACTTCAAAAGAGCGAATGCTCTTACATCGACACCAAATAACTGAAACCACACAATTTTGAACGTACGGAACAGCAATTTTTTTTCCCAGTGAAAAAAAATTGCTGCTCCAAAAAAATAAAAAAGAAAGAAAAAAAACAAATCCACAGACAAAATAAAGTGGGGGAGGGCTTCACCTCCCACACTGCCCGATGTGGGGGCTGTGACCTCATACCCCCCTACTTAAATATACCAACTCGGAGATCTACTGCAGTGAAGGAAACGTCAAAGTCCCTACAATGGCCCAGTGATTTTTTTCCCTGGGAAAAAAAATCGCTGTTCCGGCCATTCGACATTTTGTGGTTTTGCTTATCTGCTGTCGATGAAAGAGCATTTGCTCTTTTGAACTTTCGATTTCCTAATATAGACTCTCCCCCAATACTAGTAATAGACAGTAGCATCTTCTAAATGCTCAGTCTCATGCATGAGTCCCCTCCAGTTATCTGTGTTACAATTCCATTTATTCTCTCTAGGGGAAATATAGAATTATTGACCATGGGATGGGTAAGTCCAATCTAACACCAAATGGAATAGGTTAAGGGAAACTGGCTATGCTTAAAATGGCCTGCAAGGCAGCTAACCTAGTACTTACCTCTGAACCTATGAACCTATTCAAAATTGGTATGGCTGATGGGGCCTGGTCCATTATCCTGCCTGTGACGTCACTTAGCCATGATCTGACTCTGCCTATCATTCTTCCTAATATTATCTGTAAACATTCTAGAACACATTGTTATCGAATAGAATAGAATAGAATAGAATAGAATAGGTAAACTCCAGGCCCTCAACAGAATAAAGTATAATTTTTTAAGGGTAGGTTGTTCATTGGCACCATGGCAATTTTGTTGACAAGGTCACAGAAGCTTTACATGAGAACAATACTGCCCATAATGTACATATTAACTTTTCTAAAGCCTTTGACAACATTCTGTACTGGAGTATCATAAGAAATCTCTCTAGGTTCAACAGGAACCCTTACATTGTGTGCTGGTTAGATGATTGTCTTATTACCCTAGCTCAAGTAATCCAAGTAGAAGGTATGTTCTCTAGCCATAGAAATATTGCTTGCAGCATTCGATAGTCTTGTTTGACATTTACTTCATTTACATCTCTGAGGCAAAGGTGGGAATCCACAGTCTATGAGTAGTAAAGTCTGTGAATGACTACTAATTGGGCACTGCTGTCAATCCACCCCAGGATACCCACATTCACCAGCAAGGCCTAGATCAGACCTACACCTGGTGCCTAAATCTTTGTTTCACTCTCTATGCTAAGAAGTATAGCATTTATTATAACTCCTTTTATAATATCACTGGGGCTCCTCTTAAAATAGACTCTATTGTTAGACTTCACAGTACCTACTCTGAGAATAAGCTCTCTTTTAACCACCATACCTCAGTTGTTGTCAGAAAGTCCTTCTGCCTCCCACACATATTTCTCAACATCTTAACACAAGAAATCTGGACAAATTTGAAAATAATGGGGGAGAATACATTTTAAATATTGCTTTTATAAACTTAGAAAGTTGATAGAATAAAATGTTTAGAGTTAACATGCATTTTCAGAAGGATATGAAGACTGAAAAGCAAACGTCTGTCAATATTTATTGACTTCAGTCCTCAGTGATTTGCCAGAAAACCAAAAATATTATGAGGAACACATTAAGAATTTGAGGCAGAAATCTGAACATTCTGCAAACATGTGGAAGTTGAGAGCTATGCTCCCACAGCTTAACAATCACGGCATATCTTCTACATCCAAATATGTTGTTGCTTCCTTTTACTCCCCTCTTATCAAACTCAAAATCAAATGCAGTACCTTCTTTGGAATGTGCCTCTCTAAGCACCTCATACAAATTCAAATGCCATAAAACATGCTTAACAAGAAAAATCACTAGATTAAGCCATTTGAGCTGTCCTGACAGACTAACCTGTCTATTCTTCTGCTTAGTTTCCATATTTTTCAATCTACTACCTTCAAAGATCAAACACCACATCTAATACTCACTTCCAGGGCAGAAATGTCTACAGTAAGATCATCAGTAGCTGCTGCCATGGTAGGTTTCTTACTAAACCCACTCCCCCACCTTTGAATAGGCTACATTTGCATATCAAGCAGAAGACCTCCCAGAAAGCCTTTAAAGAAAGCTTTGACAGTTGGATAGGTAACCATAAAACCATGCATATCAGTAATGCTAATAATATCATCTATTTGTACTTCACTAATGACATTTTTATCATATGGAAAGGTGGAAAAGAGAGCCTGCAAGAGTTTTATCAACACATCAGTAGCTCCACCAACTCACTAAGGCTCACCAATAACCACAGCAAAAGCTCTGCTCACCTTCTAGACCTCAGACCCTCCAAAGATCCTGGTTTAATAAACGACCTATACAGGATATCATTTTTCTACACTACAAGAGCAAAAACCTGCAGGGTATGAGGGTAGTCAGACACAAGAGAAGCCCCAAATGTTGGCAACTGTATGTGGGACTTACAGAGGGACTTTCTAGACAGGGGTTACAGCAGCTGAATGCTATGCTCTATTGTGGCTCTCATCAGGACAGGGTAACAATGACTCAGGATTAGAGGATCCCCTGGCAGGATTGCAAGACCATTTGGCAACCTATACACAGGCCCAATGGAGGAACTGAGAAAAACAAAGCATGGCCCTTACTTTCTCAATAGACTATCAGGAAATCTGAAAGATTGTTACTGAAAACTGCATTATTGAAGCTGAAACCAAATTGGTTAAAGTAGCTCTGGAGTCCCGTCCAAGCTTTGTCTTTAAGAGGGTAAAAAGTGTAGAAAATTGGGTAGAAAGCCAGGAAAGACCATCATGCCAGTATAAAGGTACACACCTTTGTGATCCCACTTCTGCAGATTCTGTCCAGTTCTGAGCAGCAAGGATCATTTCATTTGCCCAGTGTTAAAAAAGAAGACTTGGAGTCTACAGGAGAATACTGTAATACAGAAATAGTTGTGTACAGGGCCCAATACTCTTTCTTCAATGCTTTCTATGTGCACAAAACAATAAACAAGTTCTAAGTCAGGACTGCCCAACACTTATCTGATATTTGTCTCAAAATATGAAAGAACCCCCTGACAAAAAACTTCATGGAATATTCAAATTACCAGGGTTTCAAATTCCACATCTTGGATTTATTTGGAAATGGGCACCCTGCATGGGAGCAAGAATGCTAATCTGGAAAAGCTCATACTGGCCTTGCAAAAAATCAGACTTAATACATACAAGAAACCTGGGTTAGACACCAGCTGCTCTATTAAGAGTGTGTTGCTCTTACAACATTGTGCAACAAAGCATACTACTAAGTATGTCTGAGATTCTGGAACAGTCCCTAATGTATATGGGCATCTTCTGTGGACATTTCTGAACAGACAAGTCATGTATTTTGCAAAATGAACAAGGCTTTGCTCAGGTACTTTGATATGAATGATTCAGTTAAATGACCTTGCTTTTTTTATTCTACAACATTTTATGTTGTTGCATTAGGTTTATAACTTTTTATCTTTCACTTAGTTAATTTTAGTCTGAATAGATAGCATGACGTCTATTATATGTTAGGATCGGTGTTTGAAACAGTTTTTTTCTTTGATGAACTATTTTAGACTGATAACATACATGTTGCAGATGCTGCCTCTGTACCATCAAATAGGGCACACTTTTTAATTGATGGGACTACTGCATATCCGCAAGTCAAGCTCTACTTGAGTAACTCACACGTGTGACCTCAACCTGGTCTGTGACATCAATAGGACTTGTTGGCAGGACAGATTTGTGTCTCAGAGACTCTCCCATCTGTTGAATAGACTCCCTCTCCATGTCAAGCAGAGTACCTTATTAACCCTTTTTAAGTGAAGCATGGATAACTGGATGGGAACAGAAAATACACCTCTGGGATTCCACCTGCATCCCTGCTGGACAGGGGCATTGGGTGCTGACTTGTCAGAACATGGGCTAAATTCTTAGCTAGGCTTGTAAGGGCCTCAGGGCCAATAGTCTAGTAACTTCCTATGATCCTATAACCTTATAATGCATTGACTTAGGATTTGGTATAAATAAGGTTGAATTGTTCTCTGCACTGACTATGGGTGACACATATCAGCCCCATAAAAGTGGGCACTGGTAGTCATACATAAGGAAGAGCTCTGCACTATAATGTTTAATTTAGGGCTAATCCATCACTCCATAAAAAGACCCATAAAAGTGGACATGGTTGGTTTTAATCACAAACCTGTAAATAATTACTCAATATTTCCTTTTCCTTGATTTTGTTTTTTTATGAGCCTCATAAAAGTGGGCATGGTAAAACGATCTAGGCAGGTATGGGACTTGAGCTGAAGAATAATTTTAAGACGATCTGGTACACCATGATGCTCAAGCCTCATATTAGATACTAGATTGGGTATTATCAGGGAGCACCTATGGGCACACCATGATGCTCAAGGCCCATATTAGATACTAGATTGGGTATTGCCAGGGAGCACCTATGGGTACACAATGATGCTCAAGGCCCATATTAGGTACTAGATTGGGTATTACCAGGGAGCACCTATGGGCACACCATGATGCTCAAGGTCCATATTAGATACTATACTGGGTATTACCAAGGAGCACCTATGGACTATTAAAATTTGATCTCTGAATTTAAAGGTTTTGTATATATTTGTGTATGGGAAGCAATATATCAAAATGGACCTGATGGACCCAGAGGGTGAAAGGGATTATTTAATGCAATTAGACTTACTATATATTATATTGTAATATGGTACTAGATGTGTGGTTCTGTTTTCTTGGTGTTACATTTTAATTTTTTCAGATTTGAAGATTAACTACTACACCAAGCTCTCTATAGATTGGCTGCACATGGAACCCTGGATTAACTTGTCTACCTTGCAGAACTAATTAGCTGGAAACTGGACATGCAAAGGCAGACTAAGCCCACCTTATGGTTCAGCAAAAGAGACAGTCACAGGATTACATATAAGACTGGTCAACATGCAACTCAGGTAGACTTCCTCCTACTAAGGAAAGGACACTGATAAAGTATTAGTGATTGCAACAGTAATCAATCAATCAGCTGCAAGCAGAGGACAGAGAAAGCTCTAAAGTCAACAGAAACCAGGCTGCAGACATGTAAGTTGACTGGAGAGAAAGCACAAGAGTTCAAGGAATTACTCAGGGCACTAGCACTTTGAGAAGAAGAGGAAATTGCAGGAGATGAACAAGACTGGCAGAGCCTCACAACAGTATGTGTGAGGACTGTAGAACAGATATGTGACTGAGATAGGTATGGAAATATGCTACATAAGGAAAGCTGGTGGTGGGATACAGAAGTCCAAAAAGACATCAAAACAAAGGAGGAGTGCAGGAAAAAGTAAAAGCTAAAGAAGATGGACTGGGTTATGAAGGAATACTCAATGGATAACAAAGAGTCTAAGAGAAAAGTTGTAATAGCAAAGAGCAAGATGTCAGAGGCCCACTATCAGCATCTGGAAAGTGACTTAGTAGAGGGCACAAAGAAACTCTGTCAGGTTACATGGCAAAAACAGAAAGGTAAGGAAGATAGACAGACACCCATTATAAGGGATACCAGCAACAACCTGCTGACCAGCCCACATGACATTAAAGGCAGATAGAAGGAGTACTTTCATCTGCTTCTGAATGAAGAAAACCCCACAGATGTTGAACTGCTCCAGGCACAGACTACAATGAAAGAAGAAGAGGAGCCCACCTTAAAAAAGTAAGAGCTGAGCTAGGGAAAATGAAGTCAGGGAAAGCAACAGGCTCAAATGAAGTCACAGCAGATATGATCAAAGTGTTGGGTGAGCTAGGGAAGAAATTGATCCTGAGGGTACTCACAGCAGTATGGAGAGAAAGGTGTATCCCAGATGACTGGAGAATAACCATACTAGTACCAGTGTTAAGTAGCAATGGGTGCTTTCATAAATGTGGGCGGTACAGATGTATCAAACTCCTGTCACACTGCATGAATGCTCTGGAGCGAGAGATTGACAAACTAATATGCAGAATAGTAGAAAGTAGAGAGGCAAGACAAACAGTTCATATTCAGATCAGGATGCAACACAACTGATCCTGTGTCTGAATTGCAACAGGTACTTGAGAAGAAGCTAGAGATGGGGAGAAACCCTAACTGGGCATTCTGGTACTTGGAGAAAGAGTATGAAAAGATATAAGAAAGCTGATTTTGGCAGTCTTGTGGTGGTTCACCATCCCAGAGACATTGGTAGAATTAGCGCAGAAAATATACAAGGATCCAGTGACTCAAGCATGAACAGTGTTTGGTTTCATAGAGGGATTCCCAGTGGGACTGGGTGTGCATCAGAGTTCAGCTACTGGTGATGGACTACATTAGCAAACAGGTCAGATAGTACAGATAAACAAAGCTGCAGTACGCAGATGGTATGGCATTACAAGCAGACTCTGAGAAAGAAATTTAACAATAGGGAAATGAAAGGCAAAACTGAAGGCATGTCGGATGAAACTGAGAACAGGTAAGAGTTGTAATGGCAGCAAATGGAGAAATTCAGAAGAAGCTGAGAATTGAGATATAAGGGAAAATAGTAGAATAGGTTAACAGCTTCAAGCATCTGGGAGTGGTGGTTGTGGAAAAAAAAAAATAACAAGGAGCCAAAGACAAAAATAGCACAATAAATCAAACTTTACTTCTGGTACCTCAGCCAAATTACCTTCAAGGAATAAATTCTACATCACAATGCAGTCTTTGTATACAAAAGTTTTCACACGCCATCATTGCTTAATTGGAAATACTCAGTGCACTTATTTAATTCCCATGCATCAAATACACACCCTAGAAAACTTGTCCCCATCTAGATAAAACCTAAGTGCATTTTTTTTTATACACCAAAGCATTTTTTGTTAACACACTGTAATGTAGTACAAAATTATGGGTCTATATCATAAGCACGAATGATCATATGTGCAACTACATATATGTTGACACATAAAACATGAACGCTGTAAACAGTGAATGGCCACGTCCTCTAATTTTTTCCTAGCAAAAAAATTCATGTGGCCGTTCGCAAAAAAAAGTTGGAAACTTGAATCAAGTGGGGGGCTTCATCCCCACACCCCTCAATGTGGGGGGGTGCCCCACACCCCCCCAACTAAATATACTAACTCCGAGATTGCACTACAGTGAAGGAAAGGGCAACACCATGTAGTTGGCCAATAATCTCCTTGCCCTGTGACATATTCATCGAATCTCTTAAATGCATTTCTATGAATATGTGTTGCCCATTACGTGTTCGCTTTTCAGCCATTTCGTGCTTATGATATAGACCCCAAAATTATATATTAAGATCCATGTTTAAATTAACAACATTAGGTTACAAAGGTCTATAATTAATGTTGAGTCTAGCTTCCATTTGCAACAACTTATGTGCAAAATCACTCCCCAAACTACCATGAGGTTTAGCTAAAATGCTATAAAAAACTGCTGGCAGATCCTGGATGCACTGAATGGAAATGCTGGTCCACAGGACTATCCAAATTGCAGTTTCTAATATCACCCAAATGCTTTAATATTCAGTTCTTAACCATTGTCTTGGTTTGCTCTATGTACATTCACAACCTATGGTATATATCACTCCACAATAATGACAATCAAAACTGTAAGTAGCTCTATACCTTCTCCCACTTATCTTGCTACCAGTAAGATTTTTAATTCTGCCACATGTTTTACATCTCCCACAGGGGAAGGAACACAAATGGGTCCCCGCCACCTGAACTTTCTTTAAATTTAAAATTTCTTTTAAATTCAGAAATCTTCCACCTAAAACAGTTACCCTTTCAGGAAAAATATTACCCAAATATCTCATCCTGACTAATGAAAGGCCGTAAACTACTGACAAAATTTCTTAGTGCATCTGAAAAGGGAGAAAACCTACTAACAAAATAAATATCTTTCTCACTGTCTCAGTTCACTTGTCACAACATCCACGTTTCCCCATTTTCCCTCCCTACTTCTCCGAGCAGTAATCTTGTGCAACTACCCTAATATCCCATCCCCCATCACTTTTACCTCAGCTTTTTTTATAACATCCATAGAATAATCCTCATTAGTTTATTCTTAAATTTACAAAACTCATTTTCTAACTGCAATTTTTCCAACATATTGTTAAAATATGTTTTAATTTCCCATAGGGTATTGTTTAAGAAATGTGGAGGATGCATGGTGTCAGTATAAAGAAAGTTGTTTACTGCTGTACTTTTTATATACAGCCTGAATTGTACCTGATTATCTCTGCCAACATGCAATTCAATGTCAAGAAACTGCATTACCTCCCTGTTCAATTTATATGTAAATTCTAAAAGACAAGAATTCTTACTCTGCTCCTCTATGAGTCTATCAAAATCCCTCATTTCACCCTTACAGACAAAAATTAAATCATCTGTATAAAGTTTATAAATAATTACATGTTAAGAAAAAATTAAGTAGAATAAATTAATAAATTCTTAAAGTAAGCCAAAAAAATAATGGCCTATGAAGGACATACAAAGACCCCATTGCAGTGCCCTCTTTTCATAAAAATATCTCTTTCTCAAACACAAAATAATTAAGCATGAGGGAAAATTCTAAAAGCTGGACCAAGAAAGTCATATGGGGACCTTCCCCCAACTATTTTTCCCACTGCTTCCAAGCCCCACCTCTTATTGATACTTGTATATAGGGTATTTACATCAACATAAGCCCCCAAAAATCTCCCTGCCTTTCCAAGCTCGTAACAATTTTAGAAAATTCATTTGTATTTTTAATGTGAGCAGGAGCCCTAGACAGATATGTGTTCAAGTGGGCATCTAAACAGATATCCACATTTTGTAAATAAGCATTAATACCTGAAACAATTCATCTGCCTGGAGGGTTCAATATATTTTTATGCATCTTGGGTATGTCAAAAAATCTAGCATCCCTGGGGCATTTAATGTGCAGCTTCCTGGCATCTGAAGCCAACAAAAATCCTAAGCGTCCACCCCCCCCCTAACAATTCCAACAAAGCAGAATTGTACTCTAACATAGGATTACTAGACAACTTTTGATAATTATTATCATTTGATAATTCCCCCACAATCTTATTATAACCAGCCTTGGTCATAATCACCCAATTACCACCCTTGTCTGCTTGGGTGAATATGTAATCCTTATTAACTTCACAAAGTTTGTTCAATGCAGACATTTATGTCTGCTTAAATTATATTGTCTATTCTGCTTAATGTTCTTCAAGTACTCCAATTCAACCTGATTGCACAATATTTTTTCAAAACTGTTAACTGCCACAGAAGTTTTGGGTGGTACAAAAGTGATAACACTGGGAACATGGGGTACAAATAATTTTCCATAACCTGTAACAAAATGTTCTTGGGAAGTGTTAGGATCTTCTTCAATAACATCATATGAATAAATATCACATAAATCATTCTCATGCACAGATAAATCCATAAGTGGGTCATTCATTTCCAAATCTTCAAAAGAATTGCTCATTTTCTTACTACAAAAAAAAAAAAAACACTTTTAAATGCATTTTGTTTTACAAAAACACTTGACCTCCAGAAGAAGGTCTGCTAAAGTAGGAATTTGTGTGGGGACAAATTTCATCCCTTTAAGCAACAAACTCCTAGCATCCTCACTAATAACTAAATTAGACAAATTTACAATATTCAAACCACTTTCACAATTTGCAAATACATCCTGAGGTGCTTTTGACAAGTGCAATAAGTATTTTCAATTAAGCAATAATGATGTGTAAAAATGTTTGTATATAAAAGACTGCATTGTGGTGTAGAATGTATTCCCTGAAGACAATTTGACTGAGGTACCAGAAGCACCAGTAAAGTTTAATTTATTGCAGTTATTTTTGCCTTTGGCTCCTTGTTTTTTTTTTTCCTGTGTTTTTTCGGGAGGTGGTAGAGGAGAAAGGAAGTCTAAATGAAGAAGTCCAAGCTATAGTCAGAAGCCAACTGGCACAGAATGTTGGGAGTGGCAAATGACAGAGGAATGCCAAAGAAGCTGAAAAGTAAGCTATACAAAACAGTGATGTGAGTCTGAAGAAGTCTTAACGTGTCTAAGATGAAAGTGCTAAATAATTTTATTATTAGCTGCAGAATCCAAACTAGCTCAGATTGCAGAGAAGGTCAAAGAGAAGAGATTACTGTGGTTTAGGCACACGTGCAGAAAAGCAGAAGACAATCTGGTGAAGACAATTTGGGACAAACTGATAGAAAGTGAGAAGAAATGAAGGAGTTCTATGACCTGTGACTGTCAGGCATTTGTACCATAGAAGGTAGGAGAGTGGCATTGTATCAAAATATGGCAATAGTTGATACAACACCCTGACTGCGTGTAAATAATGGAAAAAGGTGGATGATGAAGATGATGATGATGAAGGTGAGTAGGAAAGGCCATGTAGCCTACCTTGGCTGACCTAAGAGTAATAGGAAAAGTCAGTTGTCATGGATTTGAAAGGATAAGAATGAGTTAAGACAGACTGCTGCCTAAGCAACATTCAAAAATGAATCTATTACCAATGAAAATACACTAACCCACTCAAAAATTAGGAAAAAGCGGAATGTTTATAAGTGAGTAGTTTGAGGACACTGAAGACTGAAACAAAGATGAGAAAAGAAATTGATGTTCACTGTGGTAGTGTAGACAATATTTTATGGGTCCATCAGATAAGTTGTCTCTGGGAAGAATTCATAACTCCTGCAGACATCTCTGTGGCTGAAAATGCTAAAATATTAACAAAATTATAGGTCTAAAATGTTTGAATCATGGTTTTATTTTTGTGTTTTATGTTTTAAAGTATACCTATATTGATTCTGGATGGAGGTAAGGCCTGAAAAGAGTTTGCTTCTTTACCATGAGTCAAAGCCATGGAAACTGTCTTAAATATTGAAATGAATATGCAGCTATGAAGTCACTGAAAATGGAAGCATGCATGGAGAGGCTTTAATTCATTATTTCGTAGAAAAGTATAGTCATCACAAAAACAGAGCTCTTATATACCCTGTAAGACTATAGTCACCTTAACAAAAGACTTTCCTGTACACCTTAGACAAATATACTTATGAGTGCATTCAAAGTCTAACTTCTGAAGAGCAATACAGTTACATACCTAAAATGAAGGAAAAAAGTGGCATTTACAAGCTGATATGATTTGCTTTGGATGCATAATGAATTGGTGAGTGTGGCCTGTATAAGGAGAGAGTAATTAAGGTATGTTTTCAAAAAGTTTTGAAAATATGGAATAGTTACAAAGTTTACATTAATAATTCAGAAAATGAAGTGTGAAACTTTCATGTTGGTGGCAGTCTAAGCAAGAAGTGGTTGTTTGTGAAAAATTACATTACAACACAATGGGCAATGTGAAGACATGCTCAGATGTAAATGTGCTATGCATATTAGCAATATGTTTATATATGTCTTAATTAAGAAATAATCGATGACTGTGTGTTTGAACCAGGCTCTGCTGAGGTGCATCATCTCTCGGACGTTTTACAAAATTCCTGAGGCTCCAAGTCCAATCTAAGTGCTTTTTCATTTATTTTTACTTATTTTATTGCATTTGCACTTGTCTATAGTTTTATATGTGCCTTATAGCTAATTTATTACATTTGCACTGTTTTAAATCAATTTACTGATTAACTGCATGTCATTACTGTTTAACTGTATTTCATTGCTATTTACTGCAGTGCATTACTGTTTGCATTTTACTGCCCTTCATTACTGTTTAACTGTATTTTTTCATAGTGAGTTCTGTTTTTGTCTGTAAGTGGTTAATCTGTACTTTTCTGTGAGTTTTACTGTGTTCTTAACCCTTATATTGAGTTCCATAGTCTGGATACATGTTTGTTGCATCCAGAGTTGTGTTTGCTTTCTGTGTTCCTGGCAGTCATCTTGTGTTTGCATTCTCTGTTTCTGGCAGCTATCTTGTGTTGGTAGAGGTCTATCTTCTCTGCTAGTGAGATTAGTGGGGCTGCCTGGACCTTGTCTAGCACAAGCTGATTAGTAAAGAGAGCAGGGGCAAGCAGGATTGGCTAGATTTCTGTATTATTAGAATCTTCTGGTTTTTGTCGTATTTTAAACCCCATGTTTCAGCTAGTTTGGGCTTATTTGCACGTCACTCACTGTAGCTGCACTGTTTTCAACCTATTGTGAGGTGCTCCAGCTACAAATCTTCCTTTAGTAGCACTTGTGTGATCACCTAGTAGTACTCATCCAGCCTTTGCCCCCTTAGATCACTCTGGTGTCTCTCCCTCATATTCTGACAAATATGGATGGACAGTTCTCTACATTTTCTCCTGCCAGTCTGGTTGATATGGACATCCTGAGACAGTGCAGCAACTGTCTCATGTACACAGACAACCCTCTACTACTACCACCTACGAACACAAATTGTGAGAGATGCAATTACATTAAGAACATCGAGTTTATGCTTTCTCCCTCACCAGCCAGTGGCACTAAGGTTGTCAACACAAACATCACACCTCAAACCCCACCTACACCTACACAACGCACACACCCACATATGCGGAGGTCCTCAGCAAAAACTTACCCAAAAAAAGAGACATTAGAGGCAAAAACACATGCAAACTCTAAAGCCCACCACACATAGTCCACACACCTGTGTACTACAGCCACCAAGGCCTAGCCAGAAACCCAACATATTAGTCATAGGAGACTCCTTTGTGAGACACACAGATGTGCCCCTCCCCAGGCTGGATAAGGAGAAAGTCAGAGTTAGTTGTTTGCCAGGTGCCAGAATCTGCCATATCACACACACACACAAGTCTCTCAACAACAGGTACTGTTATGACTCTGTCATAGTCCATGTTGGCATGAATAACTTGAGATGTACCTCCCTGGACTATATGAAGAGAGACATGATTGCACTTGCCGAATATGTGTCCCAGTCAAGTATGCCCCTAGCCTTAAGCAGCATTCTACTGTCACCCAGAATGATACCTCAGTACAAACAGAAAATGATTGACTTTAACAATTGGCTTAGTTTATGGTGTTATTCCAAGGACATCCACTATCTGACAGCCTGGAAAGACATGACCGACAGACAACAATGCTTTGCCAGAGATGGCCTGCATCTGTCTCCTTTTGGCTTTAGGCAATGGCTCTTGCCTCCCCCATAGTGCCTTTTTTTAGGCAATGGTATGAGGTCAAAACTACCAACATGAAAATTTCATCAAAACACAAATTAAAGGTCATGCTGTTAAATGCTAGAAGTCTAAACATGAAACTGCACTCATTGCAAGCATTCTTAACCATGGAAGATGTTGACATTTGTGCAGTCACAGAAAACTGGTTCAAAGCTGTGGAGAGCACCCCAGCCATACCAGATTACTCACCCCATCAAACATTCAGACCCCAAACCATGAGCAGCAAAGCAAAAGGAGGTGGAGTTTCAATATATATTAAAGATATACACACCTCCAGGCTGGTCAAACAGTATGACGTATAGGAGACACTCCAGGTGCAGTTAACCATTGACAAGACCCCTATTCAAATCAAAACAAGTTACAAGCCCCCAACTTTGACTTAAGATGCCCACTCCACCTATCTGGACCTCTTCCAGTCTAGCAAGATTTAACCTTTTACCCTGATCCTGGGCAACTTTAACTATCTAACCATAGATTGGAAGAACTACTCATGCCAAAACACAAATGCCCAGAGATTCCTTGATTTTGTCTATGCAAATACCTTGGACCAGCTGGTCAACAACCCTACAAGAGGTGAGAATATCTTGGACTTGGTATTAACCAACATGAGTAACAACTGCAACATCCCTACAATGTTATCCTTCCTGGTAAGACCTGACCACAAAGAGGTCACTCTCGAAGTCATCATCTCCTCCAACCTCCCTGCTAGGTAGGGTCAAACAAAAACACTTCTCCAAAGTTGCTTACAACCTACTGAGGGAAGGTATAAACAGCTTCTAAGCCCCCTCCTTCTCCATAGGAACTGGCACAGAAGTCCAAACCTACACCAAAGTACTATACAAGCATTTATTTAGCTGCATGGAATCAGGAATACATGACAGGATGAAATCTTCCTCCCCAAGGAAGAGTAAACCTGTCTGTTGGACATTTACAATAAATAAACTCTATAATAAAAGGAAAAAAAAATGCTGTCCAGGACCAAGAAGGAGCAGGTGTCTAATTGGAACCAATCTCTCGTTAGCCTGAACAAGCAAATAAGAGCACTAGTAAAATACTCCAAAGCAAACTTTGAATCGAAACTGGCCACGTCTACTAAACACAACCATAAGCCCTTCTTCACATATGTCTGCAGTCTCAAAGGAAGCACTCAGATATGTTCAGAACTGGTGGTCAAGAATACCACATACACAAATGCCGTAGATACAGCCAACCTGCTGGTAGACAGGTTCAGTGAAAATGATACATCTCTGTCCCTATCAGTAAATCAGAACATTCCCAGCACCTGACCCCCTCCCTTTATCTCTAGGGACAAGTCATCACTGCCCACAGAAAGGCAAAAAATACAGTCGCCATGGGATCAGTTAACATCCCAGGCTGCATCCTACATGAACTCAGGCAGGAACTGGCATCAACATTAGGCACCCTATTCAACCAAAGCCTGAGTATGGGCTTCATCCCAGTTGAGTGGAGGACAGCCACTGTCATCTCTTTTCACAAAGTTGGAGCATCCACTGATCCAGGAAATTATAGACCTATCAGCCTAACTGGGCTGATCTGCAAGGCCATGGAATGGATTATCATGGACCTCATTAATAAGGACATTGGCAACCTCCAAACACTTGATCCCATGCAGTTTGGTTTCATCAAGGGGAGGACATGCCTATTAAACTTTGTTGAATTCTTTGAGACAATCACCAAAGCCATGGACGAGGGGAAGACAGTGCACACTGCCTACCTTGACCTGGCCAAAGCCTTTGATACTATTCCCCACTCAGGTGTAATAGATAAATTCTCTCATCTAGGCATCAATCCATGTTACCAGATGGGTAGCAAATTTGCTTATTGATAGAACCCTCCTAGTAAAAATAGAGGAAGCTACCTTAAGCAGTAGACCCGTAACAAGCACGCACCCCAGGGATCAGTCTAAGGCCTCTGTTGTTTGGGATATACTTTTCTGAGGTACAGACCAAAACCAGTGGGCTAAGGTGACCAAGTTTGCAGATGACTGCAAGCTGGGCGCTGTCATCAATTCCCTTGTGACGTGGACATCTCCCAAGAGGGGCTCACCCAAACAAATGACTGGTGCCAGAAACATGGCCTCAAACTGAATGCCAAAAATGCATCATCACCCCCTTTGGGGAGGGTGATGTCCCCACAAATTATCACATTGATAATAAGGTCCTAAGCATGCAATCAGTCATGAGGGACTTGGGCACCCCGGTTGATAGCAGATTGATAGCAACTTGATTTTTGACCACCATATTGCTTCCATTATATGGAAGGCTTTTTACATGGCCCACCTCATTAGGAAGGGTATCGCATCCAGGGACAAGGAAGTCAGAACTTCCCTGTATTCTTCCCTTATAAGACTCATTATTGAGTAACCCCCCCTTTTGGCATGTACCTCACAAAGCACATGCAGTAGCTGGAGGGACCACAGAGGTTCCTCACCAGGAGAATCCAGGGCCTCAAACATTTACCCTACACAGATAAGCTAAAAGTCCTGCCCCTCTACTTAGTCTCATACAGACTCCTCAGAGGTGACCTCTGTCTAGCATACAAAGCAATCTCAGACTCGACCTTAATGGGACTGCTGTATATCTGCAAGTCAAGCTCAACGCGAGTAACTCGCATGCGCGACCTCAGCCTGGTCTGTGACACTAATAGGACTTGATTTCTGTCCCAGAGAATCCCCCTTCTGCTGAAAAGACTCCCTCTTTATGTCAAGCAGTGTACCTCATTATCCCTTTTTAAGCACAACCTGGATAACTGCGTGGGGAACAGAAAATACACCCCTGGGATTCCAACTGTGTCCCTGCTGGATAGGGGCATTGAGTGCTTACTTGGAACATGGGCTAATTTCTTGGCTAGGCTTGTAAGGGCCTCAGGGCCAATAGCCTAGATACTTCCTAAGATCCTATTATCCTATGATCCTCTATCAGGATTTATCCATGGCTGATGTGATTTGATCATGAAGGCAAAGCCCGCATGATTAAACAAAGCCAAGCATTGGTAAATCCTGATATATCCACACATAGGAGCAGATTATTGCTATTATACAATAACATTATTTAAAAAAAGAAATTGCTTACCTTTTTTAAATAATGTCACTGTATAAACATACTTTTGTGTTCTACACCTTCTTTCGGATGGTTGATATTGAAATCATGTACTGTGTATACGTGCAACACATATATGCCAACACTTGCATGGTACATGCCTTTTCGTACCTGGTTCTGTTGCTTTTTTTCTTTTTTTTGTTTGTTTTGTTTAGTTTTTTTACCAGGTGCTATACTATTTGAGATACTTGTGCTCTTGGCATCCCAACCCATTATTTTTTTGTTTGTTTTGTTTTAATGTCTAAGCCTACAGTATGCTTTGTTGCCTGGGCAGTTAGCACTTTTACCAGCACAGTTAAATTAATAGAAGATTTTTTTCATACTACTTTATGTCTTTGTGTTAAGAAAATGAGCAGACCATTGTGTGCAAGGTCAGTAGGCATGCTGAAAAAGTAAATATCCCTGCAACACACTATAGAACTCTTCTCTTTAAGTAAGTAACTCTGGATTTGCTATAAGCATACCGATTGGGTTGTTCAAGCAGAGCATGTTTCTAAATGTTAATATCCATTTATTGTATATCATAGAAAATGTGTGATTCACTAAAAAATAAATGGTGTCATCTTATCCACGGCATTACGGTAAATATGTTTGCCAATGATACCTGGCACCTACTATGCATGCAATTGAAGTTTAACATTGTTGTTTTCAAATAATATAAATGCTTTATAAGCATAATTTTAGTAAAGTATGCAATATTATAAAACAGCTGCATGCTAGTGGTTCTTGTTATAGTTCTTTGAAAAGCTCTTGAACAGTTAAACAGTTTCCCATTTGATACTTTGGGTCAATTTTGCAAACTTACATATAAATATGTGTATATATATATATATATATATATATATATATATATATATATATATATATATATATATATAAAATCCCTCGCTTTGACTATTTTGTCAAATAAAATGCCCTTTTCTTCCACACGTTTGCAGTGGAAAATCAACATGGTCAGAAACGCCATTGATATTGACCCTAGTGAATAGCACATTGTTTAATTAAGAGATTTTATGTACAATATTATTTGTAACTGGCATCGTTTATGAGACTTTACAAATTATATGAGTTGTGCTTTTAATAGAGGATTATAGAGAAAAGTATTAGCAAACAAGTGGTGCCCTGGTTTTAGAAGACTTCAGGAAGCAAAAAGATGAATTATCCTCTATCTTCTCAGTGCCACAGCCTGTTCTAGGGGTGGTACAGTTGCACAGTTCACAGTGTTGTCACCTCTCAGCAAGAGGTTCTCCAGTTCACTTCTTGACTAAAGTGCTTTCTGAGTCTGTATACCCTCCCTGTGTTTGAAAAGAATTAGCCTGGGTGCTCTGATTTCCTCCCACATTCGAAAGCATATAATAAATAACTTTATTAAGTCAAGGAAATACAAGAGTGATGTAGATTTTTCCATCAATAATGAGGACAGGTTTATTACAAAGTAACAAATGTGACGGGAACAAAGATGGCTGCCGTTCTATAAGCACTGCAGTACTTCAGCTCTTCAAATACCTGAGAAAAAAATCAACCCTGTGGAGTTATACTTAGAGTAAACAAACTAATTGGCAGTTATTACTAATTGACCAGAAGTCACTTTTGGTTCTGAGAAAGAAAAATCGAAAAAAAATACTTGGTAATAGCAGGATTGGATCTGATTGTCAGGTTGACTCTGAACAGAGCACCAAACAAAGGACTGATTGATCTCACTTTTGTAACTTTTCTTTGGGAAATAAATCTTCGTGCAGAATTTCGAAATGTCAAAGGAGGACAAAAATATGGAAACTACAACTTCCAAAACCAAGCTGTCAGCTTTGCAATCACCGGAGAAAGAATCTTTAATCAAGAGACAGAAAACTATTAAACAGCAAGAGACTGCAAAAACAGGGCCATCAACAAAATCTGATCAACAGGTCACAATGGAAGAAATCAAATCAGCATTGCTACCTATACAGGATGCCTTAAAAGAGCTAACATCTCAAACACTTTCATTTAGTGACACATGTAATCGGATTCTCGAAAGAATGGAGAAAGCAGAAACTAGAATTGCTACCAATGAAGACAATATATTAATGCTCACTAAAAGAACAGAGACACATGGAACTGACATTCAAATGATGCAAAATAAAATTCTGGACTTGGAAGCAAGATCCAGACGTAACAATATAATCATTAGAGGGATCCCAGAATCTATTCAATATAATGACCTGATCACTTCTATTACACAAATATTCGAAATACTGCTCAAGGACTCTGAGGTTGTTAAGCAGATGGTCATAGAAAGGGCGCATAGAGCATACAGAGAATCTCAAGCTTCAAATATACCCAGACCTGTTTATGTTAAAATATTGAACTACCAAGATGTGAGCAAGTACTGTTAACTATTAAAAAATCTGGTGGATCTATAATGTGGCAAAACAATAAAATTTCTATAGCACAGGATTTACCAACACAAATAAGGCAATCTAGACAAATGCTGGCTCCATATTGTAAGTTTCTGATTGACAAAAATATCAGATTTCAAATGAAATATCCTAATAACCTAATTTTTACTGTGGATGGCATTAAATACTCTGTAAACACAAGGAAAGAAGCAAGACCTACTTTTTTGAAGATTTTAAGGCTCTCCCATCTTCAGAAATGTGAACAGTCCATTTTGGCTTTCTGCAGCACCAGGGAGAATGGGATGTTTCATTTATGACAATCTGAGGCTTTAAAATCCTTTGTCTGTTCTGTTTCTTGTAGCAGGCCTGGAATTTTATTTTCTTATCTTATCTCGTAGTTCCAGTTGATTGAACTGCCTTTACAGTTTAAATAGCTGAGAAGAAAGAGGAACTGCTGGCGAAGTAAAAAGAAACCTGTTTGGACTTATTTTGCAGGAAAAGGACTGTAAGATAGTGTGTGAAGTCAAAGTGATGCAGGTAAACGCTGTGGAAATGCATTGTGTATTAAAAAAGGAGATGGTTATGTGTAGTGGCAGAATAAGGTACTGTAGTTTTTTTTTTATATATATTTGTTTTCTCTTTTTTTTCCTATATCTCCCTTCTCTTTACTCCTTTCCTTTATTCCTGTAGATAGGTGGTATTATTTCTAACTGATAAATGATGTAAAATGGTTAGTTGATCAGATTTAAACAATGTGCATATAATAATAAAAGAACATAAAAGAAGTTATTTTTTATGTGTAATTTAAGGCATTTTTTCTTATTTCTTCTCCTTTTGCTGTGCTCCCTTCATGCTTTTTTTCTTTTTTATTTTAACCCCTTGGTTCCTCTCTTATTCACATATGGTTATTACAAATGAAAGTGCCATTATAGTTTTATTTTGAACTGCATTGGTTTTCAATATTAATATGTTAGTAGGTAAGTTGTAGGGGAAGAACAAAGCAGATTAAAGTAGTTAGATCATTTTATTCAGTAGATACAGGATGTTGGGAAATGTTAAATAACTGTCTGCTTTCTATGTCAACTAATATTTAATACTGTATAGAACAACAAATTAGAATGTTATTTGCTATTGCTGAATATAAAGCTGAAGTGAATTGAAGTACATTAGAATCTCAGGGTACAATTAGTTTATTTGTATATCCATAAATATGTACAGAGCTGTAGTTACCTATAAGTAGTGTTTAGTAGGGAATGTCAGAATTAGGCTTTGTAGACGTAGAAGTAGTTGTTGTAGGTTTTTTGCATGGGGTTTCATTGTTAAATAATAGAATTAGTAGATTAGTTACTCAGATGGTTTCCAGTAATGTAAAAACCTATGTTCATCCTGGTCCAGAGGAATAGTGGGTAGGCACTGGGTAGGGATAGGATGGCAGTTTTGCTTCCATACAATTGATGATATGCCAACTTATGTTATTCTAAGGTTGCTCAAAGAGATTAGATATCGAGTTATATTTCTAATGAACATTAAATGTGGATAATAGAATCTTGGAATGTCAAAGGACTCCAGAACATGAAAAAAAGAAAGCTGTTTTTTCATTTGTTTCTCAAATCATCAGCATGTTGTATTTTATTACAAGAAACGCATATGACTAATGATCAGTGGGAGTCAGTGAAGGATAAGAAATGGGTTAGGAAGATTGTGGCGGAAGGAACAACAAATAGTGCAGGGGTGGCAATTTTAGTTAAGAATCACTTTCAGGGAGATATTAGGGATGTGAAAATGGATCAGGAGGGTAGATGGTGTTTGGTCCTTCTCACATCCAAATGTTATGATAAACCTATAGTACTAATATGTGTATATGCCCCTAATGTTAATCAGCATCATTTCATAGCTTCAATCTATTCCATTTTACAGTCATACAATAATTGCTATATAGTGTTGGGTGGTGACTGGAACTCTTATCAAGATCCTAAATTAGACAAGTTGGGTGCTTCTTCAGCGTTCAATAAACAGGCAATGGTAGCATTGAAAGAATTGAAAATGGATTTCAAACTCTATGACCCTTTTAAACACATACACTCACAAGGAAAGCAGAGAATTTTACTTATTATTCAACCTGCCATAAAATGTGGTCGAGAATTGACTTTTCTTAATTTCAGAGGTGTTGATCTCAGCTGACCCTAGTGTTTCTAATCAAGTCAGACAACTCTCAGACCATTCAAAGATAACTTTAACCTTAAACAGTAGTAATATGGATACTAAGAGGCTTTGAGGGTATAATTGGTCCTTGAACCCATATTTACTAACCAAGGAAGATATATTAATGGAAGTCAAGGAGATACTTAAACAGTCATTAAATAATATTTCCCAAAATAGACACCCAATAGATATAGAATGGGCTACAACTAAAACGCAGCTAAGAGGACTATTTATACAAAAAGCTACATATTATAAAAATTAGAAAAAAAGACTCAATTGGATTTAGAAACTAAAATTCAATTACTGGACCAAGATTTGATGAGGAACTATAATGAACAGACAGAAACTGAGCTATTAAGATGTCAAAAGAACTATTTTTACTTCATAATAGAAATTTGTCACTTTATGAACAAAGAAATTTAGTTAAATATGCAAATCATATTCAAACCCCCTCGAAAGCATTAGCTCGTATTATTAACCAGATGAAATCAACACGATTAATTACTGAAATACACTATAACAATACTACATATACTGACAAGGCGGATATCATGAAGACCTTTGAAAAAATTTTTAATCAGATTTATGGTGAGAAGCAGACACTCTTGCAAGATAAAGACAGAAAAGATTTTTTACAGAGAATCACTTTCCCTAATATTGACAAGAAATTTCATAGAGATTTAATCAAACCGATTACAGTTGAGGAGGTGTCAGAAACAATCAAGAAACTGAAGCCTCACAAAGCCCCAGGCCCAGATGGTTTGACCTCGGAATTTTACAAATCTTTTAGTGAGATTTTGAGCAGTGTATTGTCACAGACTTTTAATTATATCACTCTAAATAGAATTAATGATCCTCATTTTAATGCCTCAAGGACAGTTCTGATATTAAAAGAGAAAGGTGATTCCAAAAATCCTGATAATTACAGGCCTATATCACTTTTGAATATGGACATGAAAATCATGACATCCATTCTGGCGAGTAGGCTGAAAAAGGTAATAAACCCAATAATATCAGAGGAACAGGCAGGGTTTATGGATGGGAGGCAGACCACGGATAATACCTTAATGCTCCATACCTTAATCTCTTATGCGAAATATAAAAACCTGAATTTGTATGCCCTAATTATTGATGCTCAGAAAGCATTTGATAGGGTTAATTTGGATTATTTATTTGATACATTACCTTATTTTAATATACCGCAGGAGTTTATCTCAATGTTA
Source organism: Protopterus annectens (assembly GCF_019279795.1). Classification (NCBI taxonomy): domain Eukaryota; kingdom Metazoa; phylum Chordata; order Ceratodontiformes; family Protopteridae; genus Protopterus; species Protopterus annectens. The sequence continues at coordinate 1,340,733,978 of NC_056733.1, forward strand.
AGGATACTATATAGAAATGCATACACAAATTTATTTATAAATCACGAATGCTCGAATAGGATAAAAATCATAAATGGTACCCGACAAGGCTGCCCATTATCTCCCATCTTATTTAATCTTTACTTGGAGCCTTTATTTTTACACCTTAAGCAAAATGTTTTTATAATTCTCCTGTACTGTATGGAATAAAGGTTAGGATGGCTGCCTATGCAGATGATTTAAACATATATTGTACCACACCTGTTTCCGATACTGAAAAATATTAGCTGCAATAGAAATCTTTGAGAGAATTTCCAATTACAAGCTAAATTTTAAAAATCTAAAATATTCCCATTAAAGACACCCACACCTTTTCAATGCTACCATTAATAGGACAAGTATTGACGGAAGAAAAGATAAAATATCTGGGAATTGTCTTCTCAACTGAAAATAGAGATTTTTTATTAACAATGTAAAGTCAACTACAGATCAAATAACATTGGATCTTGAAAGATGGAGTAGATTGAAGTTACCGATGATGGCAAGAGCAGCTATCATAAGAATGAATGTTCTTCCTAGAATGTTATATATTTTAGAGCTGCACAACTCAGAATTACCAAAACATTCTTCAAACAGCTTCATATAAGATTGGGAAGATTTCTTTGGGAACCTAGGAAGACGAGAATTTCATATGAAAAATTGATGGCTCCAAAAATAAGGGGGCTGGAATTACCGGATTTGAAATGTACTATTTAGTGATTCAGGCCAATAGGATTTTAAAGATGTCTTACTTGATAGTGATAATAGAAAATGGACACCCAAATGGGTGCTCTTAATGTACAAGCATATAAATGAAGTGGGAGTCAACGCTAAAGCATTACCCTTTTTAAATAATTGGACAATGAGTAAATATAAGCTAATGGAGCACATCAAAAGTTATGTAACGGCAATTCAAACTCTTTTCGCTTCCTTAAATTTACTAAAATATATGATGGTTTTCCAACCGTTTCATAGGAACCCAAATTTAACAATTGGTAGTCAATTGATTGATCTAAAGAAATTCCCTTTAATCATGGAGTTAACTGTACTCGATTTATATCCTTTTCTAGGAGTACCAGTACAGGATATTTTAAAAGAAATAGAACTCCCTATTTCCTATTTAATTATAGTAAGACAGCTAAAAGACTTGGTTATAAACTATTTTAACAACTTTGAAATGAAAGGGAAGATTTAATCATTTCTAAGTAATCTATGGGAAGCGCTGTTGCAGGATAGAAAATATATAACCGCAGCATATAAATTGATAAAAGAGAGGAAGTATAATAATTATATTCTTTTATCGAGTTACTGCAGAGAAATTGATATTCCCAGACGACAATAAGATATTGGAGGCATTTAAATTAACATTAAAGTCCGTATCCCTTCAGAAATTGGTATTTACACAGCTGATGATATTTAACAATGCATACTATACTCGTCTCACTTTGCACAAATTTGATGTGAAGAATTCACCCATATGCCCACATTGCTTTGATCAGACAGCAGATTTGCTTCACATGTTCTGGAGTTGTAAGTGCATTTATAAATTGTGGAATTCATTAAAATTGCAGTTACAAAAATGGGTTACCAAAATTCAACACTCTCTTGGGAGTTTATGATTCTTCATATTCCCCGGAGAATCTAAATAGATCAAAAATGATTGTAATTATGAATATTTGCCTATTAATGAAATTATATATAGCCACAAATTGGTTGAACCCAGCCCAGACATCGTGGGAAAATTTCAGATTGTTGGCAATAAAACACATCTTAGCGCATAAACTGTTAATTAGTGATCACAAGAAAAATATCAACAACATAAAAATCTGGGAGCAAATTTTTAATATTATTTTGGCTTAAGAGGTTACTATCCACTTTTTCTCGGAACCAGAATATAGTCTAAATCAACCTTAGATTAGATAGAAAATGTACAGAAAAGACAGATTGTTGGCTTGGATTTGTTAATGTTGGATTTTTTTTTTTATTATTTTCCTTTTGATTGTTAGTGCTGTACCTTTGATCAATACATGAGGTTGATATATATGTGAAATTAACCAATGGAAGCATTTTGTATATATTGTATATAATGTGTGAATTTGTAATATGGTTGTGAAAAATAATAAAAAATGATTATTGAAAAAAAAAAAAACAAAGTAACAAATGTAAGACTTCAAATAAATTATATGAAACAAATACAATTGAGAAATATATCCCAGACATTTTTTTTAAATGCATTCAAGGATAATCGTTTTGTTTTAGTAAAAGAAACACACTGTGTTTTTTGGTTTTCATGTTCTCTTCATCACTTTGACAGGAATAGGTGCTTGTTCAGCTGTGCAAAATGTAAACAGGTGGACCCCATTTATTAAGAGGTAATAATAGTTCTCAGGTACGTCTCCAGTCGTCTCAGAAAAATCTCTGGATTCCTTGTCTCAACCGAGCAATTCGCAAGTGTTGTTTCAACCTATAATAAAACAGAGCAGATGTAAATCAGTGCAGTATGCTCATTTTATGCCCTTCTGCTCTCATCTTGTTTTGGTCTGAAAACCTTTATTGTGCCAAAGGAAGTTGCTTATATCATGTAAGTAAATACTGTACTTCTAGTGGATAATTTGCCCATGAGTCAGTATTTCATTCTATGTCTAGGAAAAAGCTTTATAGTACATTGACAAATGGAGAAAGAGAAAGTATTCAAAATAATGTATCTAGCTGAGTTATTTTACAAAGTCTCAGTGTTTTGTAATATGCTTATGCAATATCATTCAGATGAAATGTAATTCTTCATCTTTTATGACTCTTGTCTTTGGCATACTTTTGGATGTAATTCTCAATAGCAGATGATATTTAATAGATTGAAGAAAATTAGCTAAGAACCACAGTTTTTCTAACTTTATTACTCTACTTTCTCTATTACAAATGTCATTATTTCACGTGAAACCTGATAAAATTATTTTTATCTACTGTTTCTATAATAACAGATTACTCAAGTTTTATCAAAATACTTTAGGAATAAAAGGAAAATGAGATGGGAGGTTTATACTTGCCATATTTAATAAGTTAGATCATCCTCAAGAGGACTCTTAGTCTAGGCTGCAGGAAAATTTACCTAACTGCACAAAAAGTAGTCAAGATCAGAAAAAATAGGCTAACAGCTGGTGCTGATGGTTAAATAGAGATGCAACTCAGAAAAGCTATTAAGACACATTTCCTTGACTATTACCACCTCAAAACATAACACATGCAACACATACTTCAATAAATCGGTGTGTCAATAAATCACAGCCCTTAAGGCCAAACACTATGCCTGATACACTAGTGATAGGTGACTCTATAGTCAGACACACTGACGTCCCACTTACCAGGCTGAGCAAGGAGAGGGTAATGGTAAGCTGCCTATGGGGGCTAGGATCCGCCATATAACACACATACTCAGGTCACTCAAAAGCACGTACAAATATGACTCCGTCATTGTCCATGCCGGCGTGAATGACCTGAGACGTACCTCCTTGGACTACATGAAAAGAGACATAGAGGAGCTCTCTGATTATGTAGCCCAGGCTGGTATGACCCTGACCCTGAACAGCATCCTGCCCTCACCAAGAATGATGCCACAATACAAAGACAAGATGATCAGCTTTAATAATTGGCTCAATTATTGGTGTCATTCTAGGGGGATCCAATGTCTGTCTGCTTGGGATGACATGCTGGACAAGCCACACTGCTTCACAAGGGACGGCTTGCACCTGTCACCACTGGGCTTCCGGATATTGGCTAAGGCTCTTGCCACCCCCATAGTGCCTTTTTTAGGCAAGGCTCAAAAGACGAACCCATCTCCTTAGAAAACAAAAATGGAAAAAAATTAAGGGTAATGCTGCTCAACGCCAGAAGTCTAAATCTCAAGATGCAGGCTCTCGAAGCACTCCTCAGCATGGAGAACATCGATGTCTGCACTGTAACTGAGACCTGGTTCAAAGCTCCTGAGAGCACCCCAGCGCTACCAGGCTTTATCTCGTATCATGCTTTTCGGCCCCAAAACCCGGGCTGAACCACAAAGGGAGGGGGAGTGTCCATATTCATCAAGGATACCCACACCTCTAGGTTAGTGGCAACTCATGAAGCATCGGAGACCATCCAGGTGCAGCTAAACATAGGCAAAACTACTATACAACTGGTTGCATGTTACAGACCACCCTCCCAATCTCAAGAACCACACTCAGCCTTGATAAAGACATTGGAAGATATGAATGTCTCACCAAATACCATCATATTGGGAGACTTCAACTACCCTAACATAGACTGGGTGCACTATTCTAGCCCTAACACCCTAGCCCAAAGGTTCCTGGGATTCATAAACTCTAATGCAATGGAACAGCTAGTCGCCTCCCCCACAAGGGGGGATAATTTACTAGACCTGATCATCACAAACATGGGGACAAAATGCTCCACACCGGAAGTATTGCCCTCACTGGTGAGATCTGACCACAAACTAATCACCCTGGATATACATTTACCACCTCCACCCCCAGCACAAAAGACTACAGTGAGAAACTTCTCAAAAGCCGACTTTACACTTCTCAAGACTGAGATGGTATCATTTAAGCCCTCAGGGCCAATGGAAACCACATCCCACAATGCTGAATACTACACAAATGCTTTCTACGGACATCTCCAAGAATGCATAGATCATGCAATCCCAAATAAAACCAAGACCCTCTCCACCAAAGGAAAGTGTCCTGTCTGGTGGACCCCAGCCATAAACAAATTGTATAACAAAAGAAGGAAGCTACTGCAAGACAGAGCAAAATCCCATAAAGGGAAGGCATCTCTGATCAGCACTAGTAGAAAGCTACGTTCTTTCATAAAAATACCCAAGGCCAACTTTGAGAGAAAAATCGCCAAGGACACTAAAGATAACCACAAGGCATTCTTCAGTTATGTTAGAAACTTGGGCAGAAACACTCAGATATGCTCAGAGTTAGTACACAACGACAAAAAATTTACCGAACCTACAGATATTGCCAACATTCTGGCAGACAGGTTCAGTGCAAATTTCTCCCCTCCCTCACCTCCAAAAGAAGAAATACTCATCCCAGCTGAATGTAACCTCCCTGTCATCTCTGATGTCCAGGTGAAAACCGCCCTCAACAAAGCAAAAAACACAGCATCTATGGGATCTGATGGTATCCCCGGCTGCGTGATACGTGAACTCCAAGAGGAGCTAAACCCGCATATAAAAATGTTATTTAACCTTAGCCTTACTACAGGATATGTACCTGAACACTGGCGTACAGCAACAGTGGTACCACTCCACAAGGGAGGCTCCACTACAGACCCTGGGAACTACCGCCTCATAAGCTTAACCAGCCTGGTTTGCAAAGCTATGGAAAGAATTATTATGGAACTCATAAATGACATTGGGGACCTACAGACACTTGATCCCACCCAGTTTGGCTTTGTAAAAGGCAGATCCTGCCTTTTGAACCTGGTTGACTTTTTTGAAACAGTCACTAGAGCCATTGATGAGGGCAAGGCAGTCCATACAGCCTACCTGGACTTGGCTAAAGCCTTCAACACAATACCCCACTCGGGATCATAGAAAAGCTAAACAGCTTAAAAGTAAATCCATATGTCACAAAATGGGTTGCAAACTGGCTAAAGAACAGAACCCATAAAGTCAAGATTGAGGGAGCCATGTCAGACTCAAAGCCAGTCACAAGTGGTGTCCCACAGGGCTCTGTCCTGGGACCCCTCTTGTTTGGCATTTACTTTTCAGATGTGAAAGCAAACATGGGAGGGTTGTGACCTTAGAAAGTTCGCAGATGACTGCAAACTAGGCGCCATAGTCGATACACCAGCTGACACATACATCCTACAGAAAGGCCTCACCGAAACGGACAACTGGTGCTGGAATCACGGCCTTAAACTGAATGCCAAGAAATGTATAGTCATCCCCTTTGGGAAAAACAAAATACCCACAAATTATCACATAGACAGTAACCCACTGAGTACTGAAAAAGTACTCAGAGACCTGGGGACCCAAGTTGATAGTGACCTCTCATTTGACACCCACGTTGCCAAAGTGGTTAGAAAGACTTTCTACCTTGCCCACCTTATCATGAAGGGGTTCACATCCAGATCAAAGGAGGTCATCTTGCCTCTGTACTCCTCCCTTATCAAGCCCATGATTGAGTACAATGCCCCATTTGGTATGTACCTCACCTGGCACCTACAACAGTTGGAGAGACCCCAGAAGTACCTCACCAAGAGGATCAAGGGTTTCCAACATATGTCATATGCTGCCAGGCTAAAGAAACTCCAGCTCTATTCAGTAGCATACCGTCTGCTCAGAGGTGATCTGTGCCTGACATACAAGGCCATGTCCAACCAGGAATTGATGGACATGCTCCACCTCAAAAAATCAAAATCCATAAGAACCACGAGAGCCAAAGATCTAAACCTCAGTACAAACATGAATAGAACATGCTGGAGGGACAAATTCATAACTCAGAGGCTTCCCATACTCTGGAACAAAATCCCAGTCCATGTTAGGCAGAGCCCCTCACTGAATCTCTTCAAGAGAAATCTTGACAAGTGGATGGGAGATCGTAGGTTTACCCCAGGGGTCACCCCTGTATCGCTACTTAACAGAGGCACAGTAAACTAATTTTAATAAGTAAGGGGGTCTTCAATGTGTCACTACTAGACAAAGGCACAGTATTCTAAATTTATTCTATACACCTTAGTACCACTACATGGGGTGGCAAAAGCCACATCTCTAGGGCTATGCTTGCAAATGCCTCAGGGCAGATAGCCTAGTACTAAACTATGAAACTATGAAACTAAAGGAAGAAGAAGTAATGTTTGCTTGATAGCGTCAAGATAAACATGACCAAATAATGCATGGAAGAAGCTCTGCTCATAGGTTCATAGTTTCATAGAAGATTACTAGGCTAACATCTCAAGAGCCTTTAGAAACCTAGCCAGTTTTACCCACATTTTACTCAATTTTCTATCCCTAGGGGAAAGATAACAAGGGCCAGCAAGTGGAGTTTTGACAGTTTTTTTTTGACTGCCTCTCTCCATAAGGGATATGGACACCACACCAGGAGTGAATTTGCGATTTCCCATCCATTGGTCCAGATTGCATTTGAAGATGATCAGTGAAGAACTCTGCTTTACATGAATAGGAAGCCTATTCCAGGGAAGGGGTAATCTGTGGGACACATCTATTTCACCAGTATGATATATTCATGTCAGAGATCATGCTTAGATCCTTGGAGCAAGTAACCCTTGTGCAACTAGTTTTATGAACATGCAACATTTTCATCAAGGCCAGGTCAGAGACTACCTTGTAAGTCAGGCATAAATCACCACTAAGTTATCAGTAGAAAACTGAATGCAGTGATAGAGCTTTTAATCAGTCCACATATGACATGTTGGTTATACTCTGTATTTTTTTTTTTCGGCGAGAAACGTCTGACGATGCTCCAACTGTTGCAGGTGCCTGACAAGATATATGCCAAAGGTTATATTATACTCGATTATTGGTCTGATGAGGACCAAGTACAGTGGTACTATGACATTCTTAGATCTGGATGCCATGCCCTTACCTATAAGCTGAGCCACACAGAAGGATTTCCTCACCACCATGGGCACACAGTGGTCAAAGTTCAGATTACTATCTGAGCATCAAGATCACTCATCACTGGGTTCACTCTTAGAGGGGTGTTGTCAATGCTGTAATTTGCAGAGGCATTTGATTTCTCAAATGGTATTATTATGCACTTCTTTGCATTTAGTTTGAGGCCATGGCTCTGACACCAATCATGAGTCTGTGTCAGTCCTTTCTGTAGGATATTAACAATATTTGGGGGGGGGGTCAATGATTGCCCCTAACTTGCAGTCATCAGTAAACGTGGTCAGCCAAAGGCCATGTACATTTGCTTTGACATTTGAGAAGTATATCCCAAACAGGATGGGGTCCAGCACTGATCCCTGTGGTACTCCACTGGTGACTGGCCTCTTGCTGGATGTGTATTGTTCCTCTCTAGCAACATGTCCTATCTGTGAGCCATTTGGTTATCTATCTGGTGATTTAGAGCTTTATGCCCAATTTTGTGAGTTTACCTGTGATACCCAAGTGGGGCATTGTGTCAAATGCCTTGGTCAGGTCAAGACAGGCACTTACCCTCATCCATGGCCTTGCTGACCTTCTCAAAGAAGTCCACTAGATAGAGCAGGCAGGACTTGCCCTTGATAAATCTGAACTGGGTTGGGTCTACAGTCTGGAGATTTCCTGTGTCATCAGGTCCATGATGATGTGGCTCTACTCCAAATACGTTGCTAAGCTCTGGAATGGTATCCACACACAAATAAAACTGTCTGACAAACTCAGTAGTTTTAAACAACTGCTTAGGCAACATTGTAACCAATCCTAGTCCTGCACATACTCATCTTAAGGCTGAGACTTTGTGTTCACCACATGATACTCTCCAAATACCATCCTTACACAGAATACACTCAACCTTTCACTGAAGTGACAAAATAGTTTTTATACATAACTGCTGCCTGTACAATCCACTAAGTTGCACATGGATTTTCTCTTTAGTAACTTCCACTTATGTAAAATCTTAGAATATATAAATGTAACTATTATTTGTATATAAATGTAAATATAAATGTAACCACTCTATGTTTAACTAGAACTTAAAGTATAATGCAATGTAAACTTTTCTCGCCGGGCCTGTACTGAAAATCGGTATTACGCAGTCAGACTTTCCTGGTAAATAAGACAAATAAATAAATTAATTATTATCCTCTCCATAGCCTTGTATATGAGGCTAGTCAGACTTACTCTACTGGGAAAAAGCTTATCTGGAGACTGTAGTTAAATTGAAATCCGAGTGGGCCTGCTAGATCATATTTTAGGCTATTTAGTAGGCACCCTGGGATTCTGTTAGGGACCATTGATGCCATGTTTCTAGCTTTAGAGAGTGTATTAAGACCTGTTCTTTCGTGATAACAGGCAAAGGAATATTAGGGGATATTTCATGGGGAGTGACCAGAGGTGATGAGGGGGTGAAATTTGAGCCGAGTTTATAGGCCAGCAGGTTTGCTATTTCTTCTGGCTGAGTATAAGTAATGCCATCTACAGCCAACTCAGCACACTATTGAGTGTTGCCCTTAAGATTTTGGACATAACTAAAACATGCTTTGTGGTTATCCTTTACTTGGGAGGCTATTTTAGTCTTATATTTAGGTTTTGAAGACTCAACTAATTCTCTGATTTACCTCTTTATACTAATGAGGAATTTTTTTCTCTTTTGCACACCCTCCCTGTTACTTCTAGACAGGAATTTCTTCTTTCTTTTGTATAGTCTATTTATGCCAGATATCCACCAAGGTGACTTGTCTACAATATCCAGGTTTAGTTAGGACAGATAGTGCTCTTTCTGTGCAGTAGTTTAAGAGGTCATACAGGACATTCATGTATACATAAGCCTTTGTGTTTTGGGGCTTACAAGGATCATTAACATTGCCTGTGCTATCACTTAATAGCAGGAAATTTGTCTTAGAAAAATTCTTTAAGGTTTTAGAATTTGGTAGGGGTTTATTGTTACATTTATTTCAAAAGAGACCAATTTATTATATGATCTTACAAATGAGGACATTAAGCAGGAGGTGCAATGCTCCCCCATTTTTTGTGAGTACTATGTCAAGGATATTTGAGATGCTAGTGGAAGTGCAGACCAGTTGTTTCAGAGCATTTGCATTGACAAAGTCCAGGATTCTCTGTGCCTGCATGTTAGTGGTCATGTATGTTTCCTAATTTATGGAGGAGTAGTTAGAATTACCCATGAGTAGCATGTTGAGCTGAACGGTCAGTGATTCTAGTGACTTCTGGTATGTGGAGTGGTTTTCATGGTTCATGGTTGAGGATCTGTAGCTAGCTATGGTATGGTAGGGGGTTTGCCTGTGATCAGCTAGTCAGGGAGTAGCTCAAACAAGTCATCCTGCCTGACTAATCTTGATCTATGATTGTTTTTTTTTTTTATGTAAATGGAAACACCTCCTTCTTTCAGATTTTTTTCCTTTTCAGATGGTTGTCTGAATGTATGATAAGCGTTGTAACCTTGCACTGCCGGGGTGCATTTCACAGCCTTAAAGCATGTCTCTGTAACTGCACAGACATCAGTATTCTCCATGGCAAGTAGATCTTCCAGGAAGTGCACTTTCTTGTTAATATTCCTAGCACTGAGCAGTAGTATCTTCAGCTCGGCATTAGAATCCTTTGGGTAAGGTCAAATTTTCAACTCCATTATCAAGGCAACTTTTCTGTCCTCATACTGCTTCACTGTTATGTTGGTAGGTCTTTTAGTGTGGCAGTGCCTAAAAAAGGCATTATTGTGCTGGCTAATGCCTTGCACAGTATTCAAAAGTCTACCAGTGACAGCTGCAGACCATCTTTGGCAAAGCAGCATGGTCTGTCAATCATGTCATCTCCAGCAGACAAATACCGGATCCCCTTGAAATGACACCTATAGTTAAGCCAGTTATTGAAGTCAATCATTTTCTGTTTGTATTGTGGCATCATTCTTGGTGAGGGTAGAATGCTACTCAATGCAAGGTTCATACCCATCTGTGACACATATTTTGAAAGGTGCATCAGGTCTGTCTTCATATAGTCCAGGGAGATATGTCTCAGGGCATTCACACCCACATGGACTAATGCTAAGTTATACTAGTACTTGTAGATGAGTGTCCTGAGTGCCTATGTGATCTGGCAAATTCTGGCTCCTGACAGGCAATTGACTGTAACCCTCTCTTTATCCGCCTTGGTGAGGGGGACTTCTGTGTGTCTAAAGATGGAGTCTCCTATGACCAAAATGTTTGAATGTGTGATGTTTCACCTGTGAGACTTGCCTGTGGAGATGTTGTGATGTGTATTTTTATGTGTGATGCAAAATATTCCAACTAACATCTAAACAAAAGCATGGCTAGTTTTTTTTTTTTTTTGTAGTTTTTTTATTAATTGCCTGTTTAATTTGTCTGTGTGACCTTTTTACTTTTTGGTTTAGCTGTTTGTTGGGATATTTTGCAGCACCTTAATGGTTATGGACATCAGCTGGCTTTAAAGACCCTGTATTTCTACAGTATAGCCAAATAGTCCACTTTTGCTGTGCTGAGAAACATACATGTCCTCAGCTAGTGGCGTTTGACTTTGTTGGCCTGAATCAGTCCATAAAGACTTAAAAAGTAAAAAGTCATGGACATTCTGGAGCCCTATATCTGAAACACTTGATGTCCTAAAGAGGTCATTTACATAGGGTCTATATCAGAACATCGAAGTATTAAAACTTCAAATGTTCTGATATCGAACACTATTCAGTGAATGCTAAGAATAGTGAAACTGCAGAACAGCGAATTCTTTCCTCGGGAAAGAATTTGATTGGCTGTTTCTGTGGCTTCGCTATTCTTAGCGCTGTGGTGGAAAGTTACAGGTTGGGTTCAGGTAAGTGTGTGATTGTTTGTAGGTTAGGGGCAGGTTAAGTGAGTTAGGGTTAGGGCGCGGGTTAGGCGTGTGTGAAATAGTGACAGACTTTAGGGTTAGGGGCGGTTTAAGTGAGTTAGGGTTAGGGCGCGGGTTAGGTGAGTGTGCGATAGTCACGGACCTTAGGGTTAGGGTTTGGGTTAAGGTAAGTGGGTAGATAGTAGTGTATGTTTAGCTTTGTGTAGCATTAGATGTAGAAATTTAAGTGTATGTGTGTGGTTGCTGTTTGTTTGATGTGCTTGTGTTTTGTGAATGTGTTTCGGAGCAGCAAATTTTTTCCATGGGAAAAAATACACTGTTATGAATGTTCAATATTTTCATGTTTAGATGTTTTGGGGCCGATGAAATAGCGTTCGCTATTTTCATCTTTTGATAACGTGATATAAACGCATTTACATTCATCCCATTGGCCTGTATTACAGGAAGTTTAAGGTATCACACAGTGAAAACTCTACCTTGGATCATTTTTTACTTGTAGTTTTTACTAATTAATTTATCTGCGTGACTTTTTTTACTTTATAGAAAAGATTAGAACAATCAGCACTTCCTCATTAGTTTCCTAAGAATTTTGTGGTGAAGCCCAATAGTCCTGTTTGCCTTGTCCACCTTTAGCTTATGAAGTTCTTCTTTAAGTATTTCCTCTGTGAATAGTATAATAACCTCTATTTGCCAGGATGATCCAGCTGGGTATATGCAAATACTACTTTTCAGCAGAGGCCTACAGAGAAAAGCTTCAACAATGCGAAAAAAAAACCACTAGAGTTTAAGAATAATTTTAAATAAGTTCTGAGAGAAAAAAGCTCCAACAGTAATAAAATAGAGTTGAATATTACAATAAGTCTACGGAGAAAAACACCAGCAATAAACATTAAACATAAGAAACATAAATAAGGAAGGTTACACAGCCTTGAAATATAGGTTAATAGATGTTTACTAGGCTAACAACCACAATGGCCTTTTTAAGCCTAGCCATGAATCTCAAATCTCTGACAATTTCTGGTACCCTTGATAAGTGTAAACAGGGACTTGGGAGATGAAGCATTTAAAGGATGCCTATGTCTATTATAGACATAGGTGCCAAACCAGGGATGAATTCCTGTTCCCCATCCAATTTACACTTGAATTGGGTTAGGGAGGAACTCTGCTTCACATGGATGGGGAGCCTGTTCCAGAGACTGGGTAGTCTTTTGGATACATACCTGTCTCTCCAGCAGATCTTATTTATATCACATGTAAGGTTTAAGTCTTTATAATGGATGATTCTGGTGCTGTTTGTTTTTTGGATATGCAGGAGGTCCATCAGAGTGGTGGTCTAAAAATGACTTGAATGCCAGGCATAGATCTTCTCTCAAAATCTTGTAGGAGACAGAATACAAGGATTGGGTCTTGAGATGGTCTGCATAGGACATGTTACTTATGCTATGTATTCTTTTAGTGAGGAACTTCTGTGGATGTTCCAATTGTTGGATATGTCTGGTTAGTTACATACCAAAAGGGGAACTGTACTCACTGATAGGTCTGATGAATACCAAATACAGTGGAACAATGACTTGATTGGACCTGGATGCCATACTTTTGTTTATAAGTTGTGCAACATAGAGTGATTTCCTCACTACTGTAGACATGTGATGGTGTCCCCAAGTCCCTGACTATTGGGTCAGCTCTTACTTGTATGGGTGTGTTGTTAATATGATAGTTATCAGGGGTGGATGACTTTCCAAAGAATACTATTATGCATTTCTTGGCATTTAGTTTTAGTCCATGGCTCTGACACCAACTGTTTGTCTATGCCAGCCCTTCCTGGAGAACATTTCTGCCAGTGTGCGATTCAATGTCAACTTCTAATTTGCAATAATCTGCAAATTTAGCTAGCCAGAGGCCATTGATATTGGCCTTGACTGCAGAGAAGTAAGTGTCAAAGATCAGTGGTCCCAATGACCATTCGCTGAGGGACTCCACTTGTGACTCACCTCTTTGTAGAGTTGGACTCTCCAGTTATATCTTCCTGGGTCTGTCTGTGTATCAGTTGGCTCAGATTGTACCTAACATCTTGAGTTTGTCAACAATACTTGAGTGGGGTATTGTGTCAAATGCCTTGGCCAGGTCAAGGTAGGCAGTGTAAACTATTTTGCACTTATCCATTCCTTTGTTGACCTTCTCAAAGAAGTCCACCAGGTTAAGTAGGCATGACCTTGATAAAACCAAACTGGGTTGGGTCCAGTGTCTGGAGGTTTACTACATCATTATTAATCATTCATGATAATTCTTTCCATGGCTTTGCATGCAAAACTAGTGAGACTTATGGGTCTGTAGTTTCCAGGGTCTGTAGATGGCCCACTATTTTGCAGAGGAATGACTGTTGCTGTTCTTCAGTAG